>NC_084530.1:28419684-28572184 GCF_024500275.1 Phycodurus eques
GTAATGTTATGTAGGGAAAATCCACTCAAGTAGCTCTAAACCCATCAGAGGACGGAAATATTCCAACGTCACCGGAGGCCCGCTACCTACTGGTGTTTATTGAATCTGAAATCTGATTGGTTCAGACTGGGGGAAAACATTTTCTTTCCCTATTGTGTGTAACATCGGCCAGCCGTCTGGAGTCTGAAGGCCCTGAGAAGATTACATTCCTATGGCAACACATGTAGAAGATGAAAGCTGATTGGACCCCCAAAAAATAATTAACTGGCTGCCCAGCCAAGACACATTCTATGAAGTGAGTACAAGAGACTGTTGAAAATAAGTTAATACAATTTTATGTGAGTTGTAAATGCAGCGCAGTGATTTTGAAGGGTGAGGCCAGCAGAAAAGACCCTTAAGGCCCACATTGCATTGCATGCTATACAATAATAGCACACGGTATACGTTGACAAAAAGAGTCAACCTTGTGAAAATCAGATGAGAAATGAGCAAGTTATGACTTACATTTAATGTCCATGCATTATGCATTGCCTATGATGGGAATGCCGACCTCCCCAAACATGACGCCCAGCGCCACGTAAACATGTTGGTTAGCTGGGCTCTTGCAGCGCGCTGGCGTATCTAGTCTTCATATCCTTGTTTTTAACACTTTTTCCAAGTAGCGCAAGAGGCACAGTATAAAGAGAAGACGAGCGCCTTCAGTTTTACTTTATTTATTTTGAGAAAGAAGCGAAGGAATGTGTTTTGTCTGTAACATTGACTCTTACCAGATCCTGCAAACTTCAACTTTGCGCTGTTCATGTAAACCCTCACTTGCTGAAAGCGCGTAGCACATTGCCCCTACAGAGAGAGGAATAAAGGAAAGTACAGTAAGGCCAGTCAAAACAATATGTATTATTTAACATTTGTCATTACTCATTGTACATTTATGAAGCATTTACATTTGCTTTTTAAAAAGTCAAAGCGATGGTAGAAATGTTTTAAGGACAAGTATAACAATCTTAGCGATAGATGGATGGGTAGTAAATCAATTACATGAATCATATACAGTATTCACAAGCCTCTGCTGATAATCCTGTCAATTGCTTATCAATTAAATATCTTTGAAGTTAGAAAGTCCTAGGCTGAAATTGACAGTGATTGTGTGTGAAATGAGAACAGGCAATCACTCACTTGGCCAACTTCTGTTTTCCCATTATGGCACAAGATGGTCTTCATAACTTTCTCTTAACAAAAAAAAAAGCACCACTTGTTCTTTCGTGCATCGCTTTGTCAGCTTGGGGATTTGTTCGTTTTGCACTTTTTCATTGACAATGCAGCGAGGTGGTGCTTATATACCCGTGTGCACCAGGACTAGAAGCTTCCAAACGTAAACTTTTTGTTTGCATTGTGTGGGTTTGTCTGCCTTTGTAGAAATTGAACAAACGTGCACATGTGTGTCGGATGATAAGGTAAAGAGGAGCGAGATCAATAGAATACTAAGGTGAAACAACAAAGAAATTGATGCTTGTGAGTAGTAGCAAACGTTCTGATTCAACCACTCTGCTACCTTGATCTGACTCACGGTACACTTCCGGGTCTTTATGTACTGTGTTTTGATGGACTACAAGTCTAAAAAGAAGTTAAGTTGCTTAATTTGTTTTTTCGTCATTTGTTTTTTTTCCATCAAATGGGGGAAAATGTATTGATTGATCCAGTTTACTGTAGTCTCACAGCTATCAGAAAATTGGAGACCAGGGATGTCTTAATATTTTTCACCGAGAGCCCCAAACAGAAAAATGGAAAGGAGAGGAGCCCCCTTGTCATGAAACACGCTCAAATCAGTCCAATATACTGTAAGTTGATTTGCTAAGCAGTTAATTATTTTAAGAAGGAAAGAAAAGATAATGTTGGACTAAAGCAGTAACGGAATCATAATCAGTTTTATGGTTGTGCATTTTCTGCACTGTCATTTTGAAATAGTCCTCTTTTTGAATAAAGGGATGGAAATATTTTTTTAAAATCCAATTTATCTGTGAATAATAATAATAAATGTGCAGATTAATCGATTATTAAAATAATGGTTAGGTGCAGCCCTAAAATATACCAACAGCAGACAAAAACTTAATTTAGACGATTAAAGCACTGATTGATCATTTTGTTCATCGAATCATCCTTTAGCCTCGTCATTGTACTGTACTAGTTATGGTAATGGTTAAGGTTCAGAACAAAAGTAGATATTTATACCCAATATTTTTAACTTGGATTTGGAATAGATGTATTTTCACTTCTTACTGGAGTGTCCTGTCGTGTTCTTTAGGTCTTTGCATTGACAAAAGTAAAAAAGAATCAAGTGAATGTGTTCTTAGATTGCTTGGTTACGAGCGTGTTCTGGCGATTGAGCTATTTGAGAGTGTAGTTGAAGTAATTAGCTGACATTTAATTTGAGGGCCTAGGCATCTTAGCTGAATTTATACACCCCCTCTCAGTTCTCTCAAATTTGCTCATTTCTCTCTCTTGTGTGCAAGGCCATTTTCAAGTGGCACTTGTTTCATCTACACTGTATGTGCTCTTTAAAAGCGTATGCGTGCGGGTTTCCATGGGAACTGCAGCTTGTCATCTTTGACAACACAAGATGTGATCATTCTTAGCAGCGGAAAATCAAAAAGAACTTAATTTGCCATGAGTTGTCTGTGCTCCCCTAACAACTGTTAGTTGTGTGCAGCAATTCCAAAATGAGTTTAACCACATAATTACATTATGCTCATTGTGCACAATAATAGAAAAGGAACTCTGAACACACATCACAAATAAGCGGTAGCGGGGGAATTGAATGAGCCTGTTCTTTTATGTCCCCCGTATGCAGGCCTGAATTGAACACCAAGTTCAAGTCTTGTGTGGCAGGCGCCC
The DNA here is from genome assembly GCF_024500275.1 of Phycodurus eques. Lineage (NCBI taxonomy): Eukaryota > Metazoa > Chordata > Actinopteri > Syngnathiformes > Syngnathidae > Phycodurus > Phycodurus eques. Next base: position 28,422,574 of record NC_084530.1, read on the forward strand.
CAGGGAAATGTCCACACTTGACCAGCTGTCCACTGCCGCAATTCCAGCCCACCCATAACTTGCCTTAGCCTGCCATATGAATTTGTCCTCAAATTAATTTGAAAAAACTATATATATATATATATATATATATATATATCATCGTCATCACCATGCCGCCTATGTGTGTGTGTGTGTGTGTGTGTGTGTGTATATATATACATATATATATATATATATATATATATACATATACATATATATATATATATATATATATATATATATATATATATATATATATATATATATATATATACACATATATATATGTATATATATATACACACACACACACACACACACACACACACGGCATGGTGATGACTGGTTAGAGCGTCTGCCACACACTTCTGAGGTACAGGGTTCAATCCCCGTCCCCGCCTGTGTGGAGTTTGCATTTTCTCAGAAGATGGATGGATGGCTGGATGGATATATATATATATATATATATATATATATATATATATATATTTTAAGAAAGGTTCTGTGGTGATGGCACACGCTTTGGGATTGACCAAAAAAATAAACGAGCAAGTTTATGACTCAATTTCAATGTCCATGTGTTGCCTTTGAAGGGAACATCGACCTTCCCAACATGCCTGCCACGTAGGCAGGTCGGTTTGCCAGGCTGCTACAGCACGCTGGCATATAGGTTTCATATCTATGGTCAGAACCGCTACACACATTTCCAGCTGTGTTAACGCTAATGACCAGGTAATTGATTTACGACCCTGACACAATCTATGAAATGACAGTGGACCACACGGCGATGCTTCACTGCCTCCTCTTGAATTGCTGTCATGTGTTGGCACTGACTCGGCAGGGGCTTGTAATGGTGCGTACTGCGAACCTATTAGCTAATAAGTTAATTAGGCACTTGGAGCTATTGCTAGCTAATTGAATAGCAAAGAGTTTTTGCCTAGGGTATCTGATACAATATGAAATGTCTCCATGAAGTATCTTATGCCAATATAGGGCGTATGGGGCAGGAACAGTTGATAAGCCTTGCGAAACTTAACATTTTTAGATTATTTTATTTCTAGTCAAAGCTAATCCAAATTAGACCCATCATGTAAAAAAAAAAATAATTAATTTAAAAAACATTTCCAGTGGAATATTTAAGTAAGAAATAGCTTGAAACAAGTGAAATTGTCGAAAAACAATGTGATGAGGCTTTTTTTATTTATTTTTTTAATTTTTTATTTTTTTATGATTTTGAGTTTTTGCACTGTTTTTTTTTATTTATTATTATTAATTAATTAATTTTAATTAATTTTAATTAAAGTAATTTTAAAAAGCACTGGCAGTATCAAGTCGCTTTCATTGCCATAACTAAATGTGCTAAATGTAGTTAAATGCTAATTTATGACAATTATAATATTCTAATTTGTCTTCCAGAGGTAATATTATAAATTGTCCCAAAAAATAATTGCACCGGTATTTCATTTTAAAACTAAAGTAAAATGTTAGCTTTCTCGCTGTCAAAGCAACAGCTACTTTATCCTATTTGACTCTTGTTGCTAGGCAGAATTCATAGGGTTCAGTCATAAATGCCCATGAGGGCAATGCAGCAGTTGCCCTTTCCCTGTGATGCCGATTGTACTCGTTCTTTCAAGCGTAAACTAAGGTTTTAGGGCATAGGTGTCAAATGCATGTCCAGATCCGGCTCGCCACGTCATTTTTCCAACTTCCATAATTCTTGCTAAAATATTTACAAAATTTTCTAATTGTCATACATTATGTAATAAATAAATGTTGATTTACAGTATTTTAAACATCAAATAAAAAAAACAAACCGAAAAAAACAACAACAACAAAAAACCACAATAACAAATGTTTGTCAGAAATGTGTCTGTGTTAAAGAGAGGAAAACAAAAAAGAAAAACAGCCCCATCTGCTGAATCAAGTGGGGCACTTCTGATCCCAGATCCCTCCGGTGTATTGCAACAGCATACCGGTAATGAGACTCCCTCCAGTTTCATTGACGGTAAAGACAGCTTGAGGGACAAAGAAGGACCATTTGTAAAAGAACGCCCCCCAAAAAGGAACTTTTAAGACGCTTAGAAGCATTTGTTAGTTTTCATGGAAAAGGCTTATTAAGCAATAGGAGAAAAATCCTATATATACAAAAATGTAATTTGAATCTTCAGAAAATGTTGCAAATCATGAAATGTTATTTTACACACATAACACTAAAGACATTTTGGCATTAGAAATATGAAAAATATTTCTTTTTTTCCGCCCTTACAAGCAATTATTACCTTTTAAATGATAACTGCCAATAATTGCAATACTGTACTCGTATCAGTAAATGTAATTGATTTTCAAAATGAAATTCAATTCCGTTATAGATCAAAATATATGAAAATGAACCATATCTGTGAACCGTAAACTGATTCATCCTGCCTAGCGTACATGCTCGTGTGAAGTCACAAGACAGAACATCCAATCATCAATGTAATGTGTCCCTGACCTTTCTGTCCATTTTTTTTCCAGGTAAGACTTGCACAAAATGAGCAGAATTGCTGGTGTGCTTGTACCTGTGAGCCGCTGACCCATTTAGGACCATGTGCTCGGTGTGTCCCACTTTTCCACTTTTCTCTGCAACCTCGACCTCATCTTGCGAGTGATAGCTTGTGTGATATAATATACTGGAGTACACAGTGTGACACTATGCATATTCATGTAGGGGTTTTGTAATACATACAGTAGATCCAAAAAGTCTACACACCCCTGTTCAAATGCCAGGTTTTTGTGATGTAAAAAACCATTTGTGTGAGCTCTACTGTACAATTCATCTGGAAAAAAACATCCTTTAAAGGGGGAAGTAAAAATAAAATCTAAAAAATGTTCTTTTCGTGATGAGTTTTGTTTACACCAAACATCCATCCATCCATCCATTTTCTGAGCCGCTTCTCCTCACTAGGGTCGCGGGCGTGCTGGAGCCAATCCCAGCTATCATCGGGCAGGAGGCGGGGTACACCCTGAACTGGTTGTCAGCCAATCGCAGGGCACATATAAACAAACAACCATTCGCACTCACATTCACACCTACGGGAAATTTAGAGTCTTCAATTGACCTAATATGCAGGTTTTTGGAATGTGGGAAGAAACCGGAGTGCCCGGAGAAAACCCACGAAGGCACGGGGAGAATATGCAAACTCCACACAGGTGGGTCGGGGGCTGAACCCCCGGACCTTAGAACTGTGAGGCAGGCTTGATTTCATGGGACCATAACACATTTTCCCACAGGTGTTTTGGAGACTGTTCAAGTAAGGTTGAACATTTTGGCCATATTTCCAAAAGGCATATTTGGCGCAAAGGCAACGCTGCTCAGAAAACAATGGTGGCAGCATCATGCTTTGGGGGTGTTTTTCTTCAGCTGGTACTGGGACCATTGGCAAGGTGGAGGGGAAAAAGCTTCAGGTTTCTGGTAGAAAGCAAAAAAGAATAATCTGAAATTTATTTGGGGTTCATCAGAGGCACTTTAAACGGTGGCAGGTGTGTGCTGACTCTCATTTAACATGAGTTTAATAGTGATTGGTTAATTTTGAATATATCCCAGTTGTCAGAGGGTGTGTACGCTTGTGCAACCACATTATTTCAGTTGTTCAGTTCTACTTTGCCTCTCAAAGATGACTTTTTTTCCCGGTTGAGTTTTACATGTTTCTTGGCACGTTAATGGTGAAAAACGGTTTTCGTTTATTTTAATTTTTTTTATATCACAAAACATTTGAACCGGGGTGTGTTGATTTTTTTATTATTTTTTTTTTTTCCCGATCCATTATCGTGTCTGACAGTGGTTGCTTTATGGAGCACTAAAGGGCAGATTGTCTTCCATTTTAGCCACAGTGTCCAACGACAAATCTCTTACTCTCCATCATTTCGTAACTCACTGCCTGGTGCACACGCTGGCCGTTTCATGCTGTCTTATTCTCATATTCCCAATTCCCACCCTCTGTTTTTCCCCTCCTCCTCTCCGCTCCCACACATGCATGCAGATGCGCACACACTTTTCTCTCCATCCCCCTCTTTTTTTCCCTCTCCATCCTCGTATTCACCAGCGACGACACCCAGCAGCCTCTCTCTCTCTCTCTCTCTCGCTGAGCCAGTGGATCCGTCGTACTTGACTAATTAGCATTGAAGTGCTGTTGAAGATCATCTTGCTCATCTCGACGACCTAGCAGCAGGCGTACGTAGGTTGGGTGGTTGCAGGGGGTCCCGCGTGCGGGCAAGAAGCTCACCGGTCACTCTGAGCCTCTTGGACTTTTCGGTGATCAAGTGGCAGAAGTGAGGAGAGGTTCTGCTTTGGGGAAAAAACAGATACGGAACCGCAGAATGAACTGCTGGAGAAAATCCTGCTAGAGGGCGAGACTCCGAGGAAGCCCTTGTTACAGCAAGAACCAACCAGAGGTTTAAGGTGAGTTGGAACTGTAGAACAGTAGGTTTATATAGCTCCCACTTGTTGGCTTTACATCCAAGTTGACGTGTATTGTATATGACTTGTGTGTGTCTATTATATGTGTTAAATCTATGGATGAGGATGTGCCCGAATTCTGATCTGGAAGTGTGCGGGCGTGTGCGCGTGCGTGTGTGCGCACCAGCCAGATAGTGAACTGGTTTCTTTGTGCCCAATGGAAGCGCATCAGTGCGAAAGACGGGGACAGCGGCACCAGAGACAATCAGTCACGCCAGCTTTTTGCCTGATGGCATCTCTTGCTTGAGATGATGGGCACATAAAGAAAAGCCGTATAGTGCATTTCCAGCACAACGTCATGAGTGTGTGTGCATCTGTACACTGACATACATTCATGGTGCATTTGGCTTGACAATATCTTTAGAACAGCTGTCACTTTTGCACGGTGCACGTCACAATTAACAATACTGTATTACGTTGCATAGTGAGGTATTACCTCTTTATTACTGCCAGGCGTCTGTTGATGGCTTTTTATGTGTACAAATGTATTCAGACGTAGTTCCATTTGTCCCCACATATTTGGACATACAGTATATATATAATTAAATCTCAAATAATTACATTCACTAAAACAAATATGAGATGCTAATATGTATTATAAAGGGTAGATGTCTGTCCCAATTTTTCTGGCATTAAATTTTTCAGCACGTTTCTCAGTTGTTTGTCACGAATTCAATAAATCCACCTTAAAAGTTTTCTCTCCAACTCTGACGCCTATTGCGACACACATTATAGAAAATGTAATTACAGCCACCTCGATCAACCACCCTTTTTTTGGTAGGGGGGTGGGTAGTAATTGGGGCCATTACTACCAGTGGCCACTATTTGAAGAATTATAATTACCTCAGATTACAGCCGCCAATCAACCCCCAGTTTTGTAATTCTCATTAGGATGCTATTTATTACAGGTCAAAATGCAATATGCAGTTTTCTTTTATGGTTGTCCCTGTAAATTGGCAACAGAGTGTATTCTCTACCTATTATCATTGCAAGCTCTTACCTCACAGGTTCAGTGAATGCCATTAAACCCGTTAAAAACTTAATGAGCCAAGGCTAGTGAATACAGTCACAGGCATAATAATGAATTAGTATCTCCTGCGAGGCAGTTCGAAATACAGGGGAAAGGGAGGCGTATAAGTATAAAATCAGATAGCATGAATAATGAACACTTAAATATGATCTTTCTTGTGTGTGCAGTACAGTATATATTCTGTGTGTGTGCACAGTGTATAATTGTAACCCTGAGCGAAGGTGAAGGCTGGAAGTATGTGTGACCTCTTTACCAGCAGCTGGGAATAAGCTCTGTTCTGGTTCACATAACAAATTACAAACCATTCAGAGGCTTTCAACCCGACATAAATTGGTTTCCGTACCTGAAAGGTAGGTTACCTGCTGGAACTGAAAGATAACTGATTCTTCCAATGTGAAATGTGGCACACCAGTGAGTGGTTCACCTCCCTTTGTGGAACAGCCTTGATTCAATTGCTTCTCAGCAAACTTTGTCACCAAGCTTCATGGAATTCCTCATGGCTTGCCGCAATAAAACATTCAGTAAAGACTTTTACTTCACACAAATGAGGATGTCGACTGCTTGGATCTCTACGAAGGACTTTTGTTGCTCAGCAAGAGCAATTAGAGACAACAGACCTCAGCCAAGGCGTCATCATCTGTCACCTACAAAATCAATGAATGGACAGCTACAACCTTTGATATTGATAGTTAAAAGGAGACGTCATTATAGCCATGTCCCAAATTTCCCTCTGCACTTCCCAGGTCTACTTGCCTCATTTTGGGGTGGTTGGTTTTTCACCTCAGAGAGTCAAAGCTGGAAACTGCAAAATTCACACTGCTTTTCACAAATCAGTTGTCACAAGACAACCAGCAACAACAGTGGAGGAAGACAAAGATCTTAAGTATTTCTTTATTTCTCAAGATGTGGTTGTTGGTCAGTGATGAGTTCCATTTTGGCAAGGCAGGGCTGAACAGCAGCAAAAATACAGACCGCTGCAGCATTCAGAGGAACGGCAGTGAAACAGTAAACTCAGTAAGTCCATTTCCATCACAAAAACAGGAACCTAAACAAAGCAAATCCACAAACTACACTTGGTGATATACACGAGTCTGCTGAGAAGGGGAATTAACTGAGGCAAACTAAGGAACTTAAATTGCAACGTTTATTCACTCCTAACTTTGGTGTACAGGTGCTCTGTGCTTTGTAATCGTCCCTTCCCAACGATCTACCATCGATCGGGGTAGGGACTGACAAGGCGGCGGAAGATCTCCCCTCTAAAGTTGACATCATGGAGATAAGCAAATACACTTAATATGTCAGGAGGTTAAAAGGAGTCTGGTATATTGAAATGTTGCTGCTGGCCTTTTGATAAAAATATGATTCGAAAGTTATATGATCTTAGAGATGTGAGCATTGTGATCTGATTGCAACAGAGTCACTTTTGTCAAAGTTGAGACTCCCTTTTCATGTGAGAAACTCCTCCATTTTTCAAAGATGGCCTTCGTCTTGTTACCTCCTATTCATTCTTTTGTTCCACTTTGGGGTACCTCTTGGAAGTGGCACAGTTGTCACTCAACCTTTCCCTTTTTTACCTCGCTATTATTTCCCGCTGCTGAGCCTGCTAGCGTTCGTCTCTCTCTCTCTCTCTCTCAATGTCTGCATCGTGACTTTGTGTCCCTCTTATCTCTTTCTACCAGGCTTTTGTTTTTGATCATCAGATCGGTGCTTTCACTATTACTTCTCCATCACCCCAATATCGTTGGCGGATGTGTCTGTATGTACTGTACATGTGTACATGAAAATACACCAGACATCTCATTAAGTACATGAGAAATGAGCACTAATTCAAAAGCTGTATCAAAAATAGCTGTATTTGATGTGTTTAATTGGCTACCACCAGTGTATCAATTAACGTTAACTGATATTTGTCAATGACATTCTGAACAGACCAGTGTCTATCTGGGATAAAAATATAGACTTTGTTTGATAATGCACACCATTGAAATTAAACCTCTATGGAAAACAGGAAGAAAAAAAAATCTACAGTTAAGCACGGTGGAGAATGAATTATGTTGTGAGGCTTTTGCCTCTTAAACCTAAAGAATGAATCGCAAAATTAGAGATTACCAATGTATGTATTTATTTCGTTCATTCATTTATACATCATAATTGTCCCTCTGCGGATCATTAAAGGATCATCTTTGAGTGAAATGTGCTACCCGCAATAATATAAGCTGGGTCGGATGCGTAAGTACTTGAGAACATTAATGATCACAAGCAGGAATGCAAAGCACAAAATAATTTTTGAAAAGTAAATAGTTGAATGTTTAACAAAGTCCTGCCATGGATGAAAAAAAAAATGCAAGCGTTCAACAAGAACAAATGGCTATCAGCTGATTTATCATAAAGGTCAGACCATAAACCACAACTACCCCCCCCCCCCCCCCCCCCCCAATCTGTAACCCCTGCAGCTTACCAAAGATGTGTCTTTTTTGCGGATTTTCCCAATTCCAGGAGCATCGTGTTCTCGTATATTCTGAGCTTCTATTCCACTCACCAAAACTGTATTTACTGTTCATGAATTTTTCAATTAGCTTCATGTTGAAGTGTCAACTCTTCACGCTTTTAAATCAAATCTGCATACATGAAAGCTTTAGGATTGGTATTCATATCTGCTCGGCTCATGCTCACACCCTCATCATGCTGGAAACGAAACATTTTGGTTGAGAATTGTTTGTTGTGGCACCAGCAGTATTTTAGCTTCTGTTACTTTTTTTTGCTCTTTCCACTTGGTTTTATTTCATACGGTTTGCAGTTTTGGTTTTCTATTTTATGCTGCCCTACCTGAACATTCAACGTTTAGTTTGGCAATTTACTTTGACCGTTCTCCAAATGAGAGACAAAGTGTTCTTTCCCGTGACCGTAAACGTTCATTTGAAGTACTTTCGATGAAAGCATCTTTGCCATTTGCCAAACCTAAGTCTGCTAGCGTCATGCTAAAATAGAATGTGAAATGCCATCGATGGGCTGCATCACTGCAGCAGTAATCAAATAAATGTTACTTTAGCATAAACACTGCAGTAACACGTACAATTACTGTACAACATACAGCAGTACTCTCATGCATATATTCTCTCTGCTCGTTGGAAACAATTACAGGAGAACTGTTGGAGGTTTAGCTGTAGTTCCTCATTGATTAACGCGACCTATGTCAAACTACAGCCGCCCAATACACCCTATTTTATGCTACTTGCATATAGATTGCTGTGCAAGAAAATATTGCCCAATGGTGTCTTTGTTACTGTACACAACCATTAGAATCAATCATCAGTCACTGATGGTGCAGTGGTTCACTTCTGACTCGTGTATGGGCACGCTGGGCACAGTTGCCACTCAGTGATGATGTGAATGGTCGTCTGGCTTCTCTATATGTGCCTTGTAACTGGCTGGTGACCAATCCAGGGTGTAGGCCGCCTGTCGCCCAAAGTCAGTTCGGCTAGGGTCCAGGTCCCCGTGACCCTGAACAGGATAAGCAGAATAGAAAATGCATTGATAATAGTGATGATACACATTTGGCATTTTTCAAATAATTTCAAAAGACCAGCTACACTTTATATGAAAAAAAAAATTCAAAGGTGCCAAATTCCCAATAATGGTGCACACAACTGTAGAATTGTCAGTGAATCTAATACAATTACTGTAATTCAAGTGTTTAATTGCCTAAATTGCACCTTTTTACGCGCGGTAGTGATTGTAGTCGCAAAACTTGACCCTTTGGTTTTTTTTTTTTCTTCTTTTGGTCACTCATTTGACTCCCACTAAATAAAGTAAGTGAACTGAAGCTTTCCAATGACCTTTGACAGATGATTTCCACACGGCTGGCGGCCCAGAGGCAGGAGATGAAACTTCTCGGTGACAGCAGCTATCAGAAGACCAGCACCTACATTGTACCCTGCTTCCTCTTTGTCGAGGTGAGAGATTGAAAGTGGCTCACCTTTGACCTGTTCACTCATTTACCATATGATTGTACAGTTGATCGTAATTTTCTTTTTAAGAAAAGTTTGCTGGATGCATGAAGAGAGCTGCAAAACAGTTTCCACCTGTCTTCTTAAATTTAACCCCTATGTTGCAAGAGCATGCCAGCTGGTCCTAATTAGGTATGCGTGAGTTGGGAGGGGAGATCCACCGCGGCTTGCTGCGGTGTTATTTAATGTTGTAAGATCATAGTGCTTTCGGAAATTACGAGAAATCATTATAACGATGAGGGTATAATTTGAACCTACATCGTATCCAACTAGAGAATAATATTAAGGATTTTGTTGAACCGTGTCATAACAGAAGTGCGTAATATACTGTATGTCATGGAACGTCCACTGGATTTGTTGTAATTCAGTTAAGAAATACTGGTGAATGCTAAATGTCAGTTCCTGACTCTCTCATTCAGACATAATTATTTTTTTTACGCGCCTGTACGGAAATTAATGGAACTTGCAGTTTTCCCGAGACTTGTGAATGTCATTGAAATCTGTGAAAAAGATCAATCAATCAACAATTCAGGATCAAATAGAAATTATAAATGTAATTTAATTAGAACAGTGCGTATATGACTGTATACATGTTTGGAGGTCCATCAATAAAAAGAAAAAAAGAGTGCCTACTGTGTTGTAGGTCATTGAAATCCATTAGCTTCACCTGTCAACAATACGCAAACTAGATTGAATCAAACTAAGTAAGTAATTGGAAATGCTTTGCTATTGGCCAAAGTGTAGCTCATCAGTCAGTCACTTTCACAGGGAGGTGGACGCTTACCACACTGCGCTGTCGCGTAAATGGAGAGACTGAAGACCTTAGTGAAAAATGATCTGCAACATCCACAATCTCTTCATCTGATTTTCTTTTAGAGTAGATACAGATTCATATGCGTAACCGCAGTGATTGTTGGACTATAAAACGTATAGTAACCTCAAAACAATATGTTCCTTTATTGTATGTTTTCAATTTCAAACAGTGAGAGGAGTGAGGCACAATGTTTGTATAGCTGTATCACATTATATTGGATGTGAAAATGAGACTCATTTTGAAAAGTAACTCATCCACACCTGATGGACGAATGAATCATTTGCATATCAATGTTCTCTTCATTTTTTCCACTTCGTTTCACATTTCTTTCTTCCTCCGTTTCACATGCTTTTCAAGGCGGATTAAAAACAACAATGGGCATCGGTTGGGAAAGTGACAAAATTAGCTGGCTTTTTAATTCAGTCCACTGGCTCCCATGAGATGCGATTGATTAGATGAAGTTAGCCAAATTGGAAATGATCAGAAAATGACACTGCTAAGTTGACTCTATTACATCTGTCACATACAGTTATTTAGAAATTATAAATGCAATATTCGATTTCTCGTCTTAATTACTTTGCTAAAGTTTGATTATAGATTTCAAGCCATTTGAAAAGATGTCTCATTAGGCCATTTAGAGGTAGTCCCATGCAGCTGGGCATTTAGAAAATTGTAGAGACAAGCTTTCTGAATGCAGCAAATGTGTTGTTTAATTGTTGTACACGTGTAAAAATGAATAAATAAATATAAGTGACTTTCTTTTTTGTCTCTATATGATGCTGCTTTGTCACAATGATTCCCATGAATGTTTCTATATGATTAGCAAAGCACTTTTTCCTCTTTGCTGTCACCAAAAGCCAATGAAAAACACTCAAGGCCATCTATAGTGATGTCATTTTTGTGCGACTCTTTTTTTTCAGTTTCATTTTAATGTTCTGCTTCCAAATTAAGACAAAAAAAAAATCTAATGTGACTCTTCCACTTGGTTTGAAGGCCAAATGGGTGCCTGTACAATGATGGCAAAGAATCTTGGCTGTCATGGCAATGGTTTGCTTTTCAGATGGCTGCATCACCATGGAAACTGATGTTGAACTCCTAACTTGTTCCAGAACAGGTTTTATTTTATTTTATTTTATTTTTTAAGATAACAAAACTGAAGTTGTCCTCGTTGTTATGGATATTTGGCAGTAAGGATTGTGAGGAGGCGTCTGAAGACGTTTTCAGGCATTCACTTTGATACGTTCCCAGACAAGCATCACAGATTCTCTGCAGAACGAATTGCTTTGTTGATTGCTGATCTTTATTTACCAGTAGTTAAATTAAGTAAATGGATTGTGTGCAGTGATTTCAATAATCCATTTGACTTTTTTTTTTTTTTTTTCTCAACACTGCATGAATGTAGCCCACAAATGCTGTCTTGGGGTGAACATAGCCAGTCTTGGGGAGTTTGACAATTCAAACGCATTTCAATGGAAAAACAAAAAAACAAAACCGTAGTAATCGCTTCCTTTTGTAAGGGAAAGCCCATTTGTGGCTGAATTACCTTGACGAATGTAATCCTCAACTCTTCCCACGACTTTCTTCCTTCCTCCTCTGCGTAATCCTCAAATGACCTGATGGAGAGCTTGTGGTCTCAACTGCTTTCCCTAATTAATTGACCTAATTAGGAATGATACCCAATTAGCCTGTGCCACTGCTAACACAATCCGTGCCTTCTGGTCCTCCGAGCCAGTGCAACAATCAGCTGAAAGAGCTTTGTTCTTGATTTTGCATCTTAGTATTGTGCCCGACAATGTAAAGTTAAATGATTTAAAGCTTAAGGTGTAAGAGCTCGGTAGAAAGGTTTGGGTATTGAAATAAATATAACTGCAGCTTACATGGCAACATGAAAGATGAGATGCCCGCAAAGGGGGAGAGAATTAAACTGATTAATATATGAAATAGTTTTGTGACACTGTTAAATTTCTGATTTGGTCGACTTTCATAACCAAATGACATTGAAGGCATATCCTTCATGAAAATTACAGATGCAACAACATCCACGATGCCGCGATATCGCGAAATGAAAAGTGCCTCGATATCGTTATGGTCTTGTCTCGGTATAAAATAATGAGCCGTAGTTTTGAGTCGGCGATACGCAGCCACACCACAGTATAAACACACCCGATTGGACGCATAATCCGTGTGACCGTGTGGGTACGTCATAAAAAAATGCATTGATTGGCTGACTTGCTCACGTGACCAAAAGGCTGCGTTGGGAGGGATGCAGAAACAACTCTTTGCCACGAGTCCCTTCCAGGGCTAAAGCGTAGCCGCTATGCCGGTCTGAGCTGGCCGCCACCATCGCTCCCCTTCGAAAAGATGATCTGCTGAATTATTTAAGCATATTGTAATAGTGGCATTATTTAGTGGTACACAACTGAGTGTTTATCTCAAGTCGAAAGTCGTGGGTGAAAGAACATCACACGGAGAGAGAGTGCCGATTACGACTCCCCATTACAACATATCCCTCCGCCAATACGTTACAGTAGTCCCAAAAATGAAATAATTAAAAAGGTCCACTACATACAAATACAGATTTCACTGTAAAAATAAATCTGACATGCTTCCCTCTCTTCAAATAAAATGTCCATATTTCAAATTAAAACATATTGTAGAGGCTGCTCAGAAAAATAAATCATCCTACAATATTACTAAGCAGATGAAAAGAAACTAAGGACTGTTATGCCTTTAAGAGTGCTCCTCACTTAATGATGTCACTTGAATTTTCGGACTCGAGCAAAGAAATCACTGTTCATAGGCAGTATCTGATTTCTAATATAATAATAAAAAAAATATGACAATACAGTAACTACTAAACTACAACTCCAATTCCAATGACGGTGGGACGTTGTGTTAAACATAAATAAAAACAGAATACAATGATTTGCAAATCATGTTCAACCTATATTTAACTGAATACACCACAAAGACAAGATATTTAATGTTCAAACTGATAAACTTGATTGTTTTTAGCAAATAATCATTCACTTAGAATTGTATGGCTGCAACACGTTCCAGAAAAGCTGGGACAGGTGGCAAGTTGAGGAATGCTCATCAAACACCTGTTTGGAACATCCCACAGGTGAACAGGCTCATTGGGAACAGGTGGGTGCCATGATTGGGTAGAAAAGCAGCTTCCCTGAATTGCTCAGTCATTCACAAGCAAAGATGGGGCGAGGTTCACCTCTTTGTGAACAAGTGCGTGAGAAAATAGTCCAACAGTTTAAGGACAATGTTCCTCAACGTACAATTGCAAGGAATTTAGGGATGTCATCATCTACGCTCCATAATATCATCAAAAGGTTCATCTGGAGAAATCACTGCATCTAAGCGGCAAGGCCGAAAACCAACATTGAATACCCGTGACCTTCGATCCCTCAAGCAGCTCTGCATAAAAAAAACGGCATCAATGTGTAAAGGATATCACCACATGGGCTCAGGAACACTGCAGAAAACCAATGTCCGTAAATACAGTTCGGCGCTACATCCGTAAGTGCAACTTGAAACTCTACTATGCAAGGCAAAAGCCATTTATCGACAACACCCAGAAACGCCGCCGGCTTCTCTGGGCCCGAGCTCATCTAAGATGGACCGACGCAAAGTGAAAAAGTGTTCTGTGGTCCGACAAGTCCGCATTTCAAATTGTTTTTGGAAATTGTGGACGTCGTGTCCTCCTGGCCAAAGAGGAAAAGAACCATCCGGACTGTTATGGACGCAATGTTCAAAAGCCAGCATCTGTGATGGTATGGGGCTGTGTTAGTGCCAATGGCATGGGTCACTTACACATCTGTGAAGGCACCATAAATGCTGAAAGGTACATACAGGTTTTGGAGAAACATATGCTGCCATCCAAGCAACGTCTTTTTCATGGACGCCCCTGCTTATTTCAGCAAGACAATGCCAAACCGCATTCTGCACGTGTTACAACAGCGTGGCTTTGTAGTAAAAGAGTACGGGTACGAGACTGGCCTACTTGCAGTCCAGACCTGTCTCCCATTGAAAATGTGTGGCGCATTATGAAGCGTAAAACACGACAACAGAGACCCCGGACTGTTGAACAGCTGAAACTGTACATCGAGCAAGAATGGGAAATAATCCCACCTACAAAGCTTCAACAATTAGTCTCCTCAGTTCCCAAACGTTGATTGAATGTTGTTAAAAGAAAAGGTGATGTAACACAGTGGTAAACATGACCCTGTCCCAGGTTTTTGGAACGTGTTGCAATCATAAAATTCTAAGTTTATGATGATTTCCTAAAAACAATAAAGTTTATCAGTTTGAACATGAAATATCTTGTCTTTGTAATGTATTCAATTAAATATAGGTCGAACATGATTTGCAAATCATTGTATTCTGTTTCTATTTATGTTTAACACAACGTCCCAACTTCATTGGAATTGGGGTTGTACTAAACTAAACTAAACTACTAAAGTCTACGGGAAGAGTCAAGAAGAAGAGCAAGAAAAAGAGCTTTTTTCCAGTTCTCCTGCTTTCGCCTCTTTGCCCCTTTTGAACCTTCTTCCCATACAGTAAGTACAATAATTATCATACCGTGAGATTAATACCGTGATAAAACCGAACCGTGAGATATAGATAGCGTTACAACCCGACTGAAACTGTTGGTCGAAGTTCAAATTTAAGCTTTAATGTGCTTGCACCTGTTTCACTGTATGTCTCTCTCTTCTTAGCGCTGCATCCAGAACATGATAGCCTCAATATTGTGCAACATGACACACCTTTTGTTGCAGCTGCACAAATATCCCACAATCCCCCAGGTTCAGCCAGCATCTTAAGCTTGCTTTTATTTCCCTCCTTGTTCGCTCACATTGGCCTATTCTTGACATCATTTGGAGATAAAAGGATTTTCCAAGCTTTTTTTTTTGGTGTAACACTTTGATGATGCACCTCTCAGCTCAGCCATTATTCTCTTTGACAGCCTCTCCCCAGTCCGTTTTTCCCCCCGACACAACACATTGGAGATCCATCAAGTGTGTTTGCTCTCCAGCACCCATCGCACACCTATTGGAGCTCTCCATTACGGCCCCGTTGCCTTCCCTCCTGACTAAAGGTTGTGCCCGTGCAGACCTCTCTCCACCCTCGCGCTTCCTTTCTCGCTGCATTATATTTTCCTTTTCTTTCCCCTTGTCTCTTGACATGGCATCCTCTGCCGCGGCCCAACAGACCTTGTCCTTCCTTGAATCTTGTCATGATGCCCACCTCATGTAACACACAGCAGTTTGTTATGAGAATCTTTTTTTTTGCCATGAAGATGAGATCAGGAGAGTTCCCCCCCCCCCCCCCCCCCCCCCAATTCGGCACCCAAGTTAATGTGTAGCACCCCCCGCAGGGCGCTCACTCCTTTGTTGTTACATTACCATCTCATTACCTATTTCCCATTCCTCTTCCTTTAGTGCAATGTTGCCGGTGACTCTCTCACTTTTCACTAGTTTCCTACTGTGAATCTTTTCACAATCTGCTGTCTGCTGCCCTCCATTTCTTTATATCTATGTGTTGACGGCTTTGTTCCTTATCGTTTCTTGCCTCAAGGCCGGTCTGCCGCTATCTTAGATAGCACATTCTAGCTTGTGCTTAAACTTTCCAAGTTTGAAGCGCAATACTTCATTCATTATTCTTCTCTGAATCATCATTTTCTTTCCGTTTGCTTATTCTTGTAGAGTGGAATGTGAGAGCCTGCCTTTTCCCTTTCCTTTTGCGCTCCCAAAGAGGATGAATATTTTCTGCCATTATTAAAATTCAAAAATCCTTTTTAAATCTGTTGGACTCCATATTGAATTCGAAGCCTCGGTATTAGGCACACAAGAGAGTGCAGACCTCCGCCAATAATGTGCATTTCAACGCAAAGATTTCCTCACAACGAAGTTGAGCCGTTGAAACAAAACTATTCACTGTAAGGGGAATTTTTCATAATACTCCTAACGGCCGTATGATTGTAAAAAGAGGTTAAAACAAAATTAAAAGAAAGTGGCTGCTTAAGTACATGACCTATTCTACTGCCCTCACTGCTCGAATAATGTTCCATTTGCGCTATTTAAAGTGATTTCCATGAAATGTTTTTACATACAACTGTGGCTGTGGATCAGTTGGTAGAGCCAGACATTCAGTGACCGAAGGGTCGACGGTTCAAATCCAGGCATAAAATCGGTCTGCAGTGCAAACAAAAAAAAAAAAAAAAAGGTTGAGGAATGTCGTTCTGTGCTGAAATAATACCAATGACATAATTAAATCATCAATTTCATTTGGTGTTCAAGCCCTCGTATACAGTGTGAATTTGAAATGAATCCTAACAAGGCAATTGCACTACAGTATTGAGCCAGTGCTGTACTGTTACCGATAACGTCTTCAAGTCCTGCTTTTTGTCTTTTTTTTTTTTTTTTTTTTTAAACTCATCATCATCTGTTAGACCCCCGGTGAGTCGTCGGCATGCAGACACAAGGTGTGCCGGTGTGTTGAGCGTCGTTCTCCTATTACCGTAGTGAATTCAGCAGAGCACTGACTGCACCAATTATAAATAGCATCCTATTTATCCGTCTGCATCAGGCCCACAGCTCCCTACAACAAAACATCTTCCTTTCCGTTTGCATTCACGCTCTTCATCCGCATTCCTTGCCCCGTATGACTGTGCCTCCGTACATCTTTTGCCTCCAGGCAACGCTTTTGTTGCGCGTGTTTGCTCTTTTCCAAATAAAAATCGTTTGTTCCACACTGCTTTGCTCTTGCATAACACCCCCCCAAACACATTTAAACTCACAATTTTTTCCATGTGTGAGGACCAGATACACTCATTAACGAAGCTCCTTCTGGCACATGAGTACTACACTATATACCGAACTATAAGAAGACTAAATGTTGCAGCTGTAACCTCCCCAAAGTACAATTCATACCAATATGAATGAGACAGAAGAGGCACGTGTGGCAGCTGCACACTTTTGTATTCAATATATATTCACGATTAATCTCCGGAGCTCGTTTTCATGCTCATTTAATTGAAAATTTCACACAGTGTTCAGGCTCCCTTTTCAATCTGCGCGTTCACATGGATTATTATATGAAAACCCTCCACACGTGCGCAAAGATACCGTCAGCGATCATCCCCTCATTATTTCCATGAATAGCACCTGGCTGATATTCGGTTGCGCTGGGATTTCCCGCTTGTTGAAAGGATAGTGGAGACGCTTGTTAGCTGCCGGCGTCCCACCTGTTACCACTTTAGATTGATGGGAGGCGGAGCCATATCATAATATGCAGCTCCTTTTTACCGCTGAATATGAAATGAAGTCTGGACTGCCAAGTCAGCTGCTTATTGTCTTAACGTAAAGAGATTCAAATAGGAAGAGGCCTCAGTCTCAGCCCTGCATGTCATAACCATGTCTGGCACTTTAACGGCGAGTAGCCTTTTTTCCTGTGCTTAACTTCTTTTTACACTTCAGCGAAATGCAAGGTGACTTATTCAAATGTGAAAATATGACTTCAAACGTTTGCACCTGGAACAGCAACAGCAAATCATATTTAGAATGAAGGAATGTTTGCATTGCAAAAGTAAAAACCAAACCAAACCGAAGGCAATCATTTTGGCTTTGGGTTCTTGCCTTCTTTTATGTTAAGAATGTGATTGTTAAATTATTTCAAATGTGTTGCCTCCTGGCCTTTCTTGATGATAAATCGTCTATAATGTCCTTGTATGATATCTTCCCTCCCTTATTACAAGAATCTGCCTCTGCTCCCCGCCCTGCATCTCTTCTACAGAGGGCGACTCACTCCTCAAGGAGACGCAAATTCCCCATACAAACGCTAATGATCCGAGTACACTATAGAAAACCATTCCACGTCGCGTTTTTTTAAATTTGTATGATTATTATTATTTTTGGGGGGCACGTTTCAGCCCCGCGCGGCCGGACATAACGCACACGCCAGAAACGGCCACTGTTTATTTGGGGAAAAGTGTTTTGCAGTGGGTGAAACGGTGGTTAGCACATCTGCCTCACAGTTCTGAGGACCCGGGTTCAATCCCCGGCCCCGCCTGTGTGGAGTTTGCATGTTCTCCCCGTGCCTGCGTGGGTTTTCTCCGGGCACTCCGGTTTCCTCCCACATCCCAAAAACATGCGTGGTAGGTTGATTGAGGACTCTAAATTGCCCTTAGGTGTGAATGTGTGCGCGAACGGTTGTTTGTTTCTATGTGCCCTGCGATTGGCTAGCGACCGGTTCACAGGGTGTACCCCGCCTGGCTGGGATAAGCTCCAGCACGCCCGCGACCCTCTTGAGGATAATGAACGAATGAATGAATGTTTTGCAGTGCCAACAAATTTAGAGTCCAACTTAAAGTCAATATAAGATTACAAATGGACGTGTTTACAGCAATATGAGCATTAGGGTGTGTGCTATAATATTTTTGCATGAAATCCAAGTAAATTCTCAGAACAGATCAAATGATTGAGGAACATGAAACAAAATGGTGGGCATGTAAAAGCGTGGTGTGCAGAAACAAATAAGGTGGAAGACCGTGAAGATGCTTGATCCTCTTCCTCACCCTCGTTCCCACTTTGTACGTTACTTTTCTCTCCACTTCAGCCTCCTGCTGCAAATTTGCATTCATTTTTCCTCTTTAGTTTCCTCTCATTAAACTTGCTTTGCCGCATTCTGTTTTCACAAAGTGTTGATCTTCATCCACACTGCTCTGTTGGCTTCAAGCTTCTGTCCCCTCTTGTTGTCTGTTGCCCCCCCCCCCGCTCATCTATTTTGTTCTCACTTTGTGCATTGCGTTGTAATGCAGCTTGGGGACAGTAGGAGGCGCGCTAACCACGACGATGTGCTCCTTGGAGTAGTTGTGTGTATGTATTTATCAACGGCCTGCAAATGAGAGATGAAGATATAAAAAATATATATAAAAAAGAACATAGAGGAGTGAAATATGAAGTACGTCGCAATATATAGCTATACGGTGTATAGAGTGGAACCTCTGAGATCCAGCACCAACTCTTCTGCCCCATGGTTAGTTAGCACTTCAGCCGTGCAGTTCAGTTCACAATTTGCTGGCGTCTACCACTTCCATATCCCACCTCTTGCCAAAAGTCAGCTGGGAAAAAAATGTCACATCTCACCGGCGACCCTGAGAAGGAACAGAAAAGGGATGGATGCACGGTTAATGTCGTAATTTGCGCTCACTCAAAACCGTGTCAGGTGTAGAGAGCACCTCATCCCGAGCGTTGTGGCGTTTTTGTTGTCCCCCCCCCAGCTGGGAGCTGCCCTCTTAACACCAGCGCCCACGTGCAGTACAGCTCCTCGCCCTCTGTGAGCATGTTGACTCTTGTGCCATCTGGCTCCAGAGACGCGACATGCAGCCTTGTGCACGCTCACACGTTTTGGTCCCATAGCACACTATTATTGCCATATTTTGTTTTACACCCGTGCAGTTAAAAGGCTTTCAAGAGGGATGGGATTCTTCCCCGCTGCCCCCCGGCCCCCTGTCGCAGCAGTCGCTTTGATTCCTTTGCTTTTCGCCGGTTTGAAGTTGAGCGGTATGTTCATTAAAGCTTAATTGCATGGTCTGATAAATCCTTTTTAGTTCACTAGGCCAGTCAAAGGGGGGGGGGGTCATGCTCCATAATCATCTTTACATCATCTGGTCTGAAGAAAGCTACCTGAAAGATGACCAATTCCAATGTTTTGCTCTAGTTCTGTAAATTGTTTCACCATTTCCAATACGTAGTTTGTTTTAGCAAGTGTGTACAGTTGAAGATGTCAAGCGCCATCGAGACAAAAACAGAGCCACGGCAACTAGCACGCTCACCTGTATGATCCAATGCAGCGTAGGACACGAATCACTCTGATTTGTTGAAGGATCTCCGGCAAAGCCGCTGCGTCTCCACTGTCCTGCATCGCGGGTCCGCCGTCCGTGACAACTGCCTCTTGTCCGAGCAACCGTGCGCGCTTGCAACACTATTGACGGTGTTAAATATTTTCGGAGGACACAGATTTGAGTAAGGCCACATGCACTTCAAACAAGCTGTCAACGGTTATATTGAAGAAAAAAAGAAATCGCTGTTGTTTGTGTACTTTTGAGACAGGCCGCTCTTCAGTTCCCAGCATGCGTCGCTAAACTTTTTACGTCATAAGAACGTTAACCGTGATCATTTAAATGTATCTATCTTACCAGTAGTTTGTTGAATGTGTGTCTGAATTAATTGTCGGCTTAAATTTCTGTCGCACGTTGTGAAAATGAAAGTGTGACTCGTGAGGTGCAGTAAGATCCCGGTCAGTTCCGTTTGATGCTAAGCAAAGTTAAGTGTGCTTCACCAGGACATTCGAGCATGCTCCTCTGTTGACTTGAGCGACTCACCGGTGTCACAAATTCAATCATGGTTGACAGCATCCTCATATTCATGTATTTTTTTTTTTTTACATTCTTTATATTCGCCACGAAGCGATGTCTCCCATCTAGTGGTGAATGGTGTTATTGCAACTTAAAACCGATAAGGTATAGTAGAGGAAGCATTTTTAAAATGTTCAAAAATTAATCAAGGGGCCACTCCGAGTGTGGGCTTGAGCCACATGTGGCCCGCAGGCCGCCAGTTTGCCATCCCTGATGAGATGTATAAAAAGAGATGTATAAAAGCTGGAGTTGGGTCCACTAGCCTTTACTATTGGTGGTATATATATATATATATATATATATTTTTAAATTATTTTATTATTATTTTTTTTTTAAATACAGAAATCACTCATCTTGAGTGTTGCACTTGAGCGGTGCACAATTTTGGACTTTGTTGAACGATTGGACATGTCTGACTTATTATTATGAGGGTGATATCCAACTGTTGAATCTCCTCAGATGAAAATTGAGTTAGTCTCTGATATGACACAGCCAATCATGAGTTCTTTCATCTTGCAAGATGATCTTCTGAACCACTTAAATTTTCATCCACACTGCTCTATAAACCTGAGACTGTTCTAAATATTAGTTGAATGGAAACGGAGGTATCAGCATACCACAACCATTTGATTGATAACTGTAGGATCAATGATTTAATTTGACTATAATGAGAGTGAAATGGTCAGGCAAAGCAAATTTTGTTGACAATAAGTATGAAGTGCAATAGAATATCTACAATTGGATTTACCGGAGACAAATTCCTTGTTTTTTTGTTGTTGTTGTTGTTGTTGTTGGACATACTTGGCAAATAAAGACGATTCTGATTCTGATTTACCTTGCGTGTCTAAGTGCCCACAGGTTAACGTCAAATGCATGTAAACTTAATGTTACTCCGCTGGTTGCTGTCGGCAATTGTCGTCTTGATTTAATATTGTGTGCACCTGAAATGTACCCCACACGTGTTAACACCATATTTAATGCTCAAAGTTTTTGCTGTAGGTTTTTGGGGGGGTTATTTACTGCCAGTGTTTTGTTTGGGTAGATGAAGCGTAGAATATGTTTGTTCGTCTACACGAGCAGATGTCTGATTCATATCCGATTTTTTGGGAAGAGGTCTCACTCTGATCTGAAATGTCGTGCAGTGTGGTTCTGCAGGTTTTCTCTCCATGTGTGGCCCAACTACTTTGGCTGCTAAGGTCAATGGAATTTTAAAGCTAATGCTCACTGACCTGAGGTCCTGGGTGACATCATGACATGAAAATTTGGAGTATAAAACTCCAGGTTTTGTGCGACTTTAGAGGCTCATTTTCTGTCAAATCCCTGGCGATGTGCATGATGTGCATAAACTTCTTTAGTTTAAAGAGTATTTAGGGTGACAAGCAACTGTAAGCAGGTGTTTTGTGTGATTTCAAGAATTTTGCCCTTTCCCTTGACACTTTGAGGTTGCACTCTTTTCACAAGCCGAGTTGAACTAATAAAAGACGCAGGGAATTCTGACAGCCCGTCTTGACCCTTTTCGACCTGGCCGGAGTTTGTCAGCAGTTGCTTTGTGTTCTTACTGCTTTAAGAATTACTTTTATGCAAATGCAAGTCCTCGGTGACTCCACGCAAATGAGAAATCATCAGCGTGACCTCTATGAATATTCAGACGGGTCTGCATACAAGAAGTCGGCTATTTGTTCAAGTGGAGGTGAAACGGTCTGAGCTGTTGGACTGACAGTATAGTCAATTAGATCAGTCAGCTGTTACGCTTATGAAATGTAATACCAGATGCTAAACGACATGCCAAGCCTCCCCTGGGAAGGTCGTCCTGATGAAACAATGTAAATCTCCCTTTCACCCGTCACTCCTACCACCGTAGACCTCGCTCTCTCGCCATCCCTCCCTCGCGCCTTCTGTGGTTCAGCAAAGACCGACGACGACGGTTCAACGGCGGCGTGTGTCAGAGTTCCTCCTCAGACGAAGGAATGCACCCACATGCCCGCCGACATGCTCTCACACCGCAAACATAAACACACACACACACACACACACACACACTCCCACGCAGTCGACACACACGGAACTCATGTGGAAGCCGACAAACATGGGAAAGGGCCGCGGAAAGAGCTGCTTGATATTGTTGGCCGATATATACACACGGGGGCGGGGGGGGAGAACCCGGGGGTGTTTGTCGGATTTGCCAGCATGTTCAGAGAAGTGTGTGGGTGCTCCCGTCCTTCGTGATTACTCGTTTTGAAGCAACAATTTGGAGTATTTTTTACCAGGGTAAAATCATGTTCATGGTGTGTCTGCTTGAACTATGAAAGGGGAAAAGCATTTGTGACATTGCCATAGTAACCCAGGATCACCTACTAGTTTGGCGGACACCTTTTATGTTAGGTTAGCGCTCACACAAGTGCTAGCTAGCATTACTACTCCAATGCTAATGTTCTTGAACAGACGATGTTTATTTCAAGATATGAGAAAAGAGAGACCGGTACAGTGGTTCCCTGAGATACCAGTGACCCGAATTACGAGATTTTAGAGATACAAGCCGTCATTCGGCCGATTTTCTTTTATTTGGACTTGAGATGTGAGCGCTTCATGGTGCAAGAAACGGCACTTTGGGAACTAGTGAACAATTCTTCAGAAAAATAGACTTTAAGCTGTTTAATGCCACTCCCAGTTGAAGATTACTACAAAACTAGGATCATTTACACATTGTGTATTGAAAGCAACGGTAACGCTAACACATTATGGGAAACAATGCTCACTGGCACATATTCTTTATCCTCTACGAAAAATGTAGTAGAAGAAGAAGTACTATTCTTTGTTTGTGCCTGCGTGACTGTTATACTGCCTGCCGGTGGCCAAGGCAGGCACACCAGAAGGAGGAGCACAATGAAATGAATAGCAGCATCAAATCAAACTGTTTAATTTTGAGTTACGAGCGTGCTCACGGAACGAATTAAACTTGTAATTCACCGTTTTAATAATAAAATACTCATTCAATATTCGTAATTACTTGAATTTAATTATCAAGCAATTATTCAATTAAAATGCTGACATGTATTGTCAGATATTGTTTGTTTTACTTTTTAATCTTATTATTTACAATGAATCAACTCACCGATAATTTGATAAGATGAACAAATATGATACATACAGTTACCAATTTTAGGGGGACGCTTAGCCACATAAATGTAAAAAAAATGAAATAAAAATAAACAAATGGAACAGGACTTGCTAATATAAATGCATGTGTGACGCATGGGCATTATCTCGCAGTACATTATGTTCATTGAATATGTATTCATGGTATAAGGTCAGTGTTTCTCGACCTATTGCTCTTGTAGCTAACGCTACTTTTGCAGATTATGAACAGGCAGACAAATCTGCACGTACGAAATTTGAACACTTGTCTGTGTGCAGGAATTGGTGTGCTGCTAAGAATTGGAGTGCCAATGAATATTTAGCACATCTTGTTTTGCTTGTGCCGAATTGTGAGTTTTCCATGTTCTGCATTCTCTTATGTCAGTCTTGATTTTATGCGTTGTGACTAAAAATGTCATATTTCATACTTGAGGGCATGTGCGTTTTCATAATGTGGAGCTGGTCTTTTCTCAAAGCAGGGTACAAGCGCGGCGTAATAATAGGTTGGCTTACGCCAAAAGGTCACGTAAGCGTGTCACCCGGCCGACCCTTTGCCGAAAGACGCTTTCCGTCTGCGTCTTCCTTCGTCGCTGCTCTAATTCACGCCATCTGTGCCTCATCCCCCTCTTCCTCTCCTGTCCTCCTCCTCTCCCAAAAAGTGTTTTCTCCTCCTCGCGCATGTGTTTCTCTGGCCGCTCACGCCGCTGAAGGCATCTATCGCTCGCTCTGCGGCTCTCATCGCCGCTCGTCGATACGTACTTCTCCTGATTTGTCTCCCACCGTCTTCCTCGCTCGCTCACTCCCGCCCCCCTCCTCCTCTCCCCTCGCTTATCTCGCCACGCACCCTTGATTCATTTGACACATCACGGATGAATCCGTCATTTTTGCTCGGTTGAGGATTTTAAGGGTGTATGTTTCACTTTTTGAGCGGCTCCGACCCTTAAAGCTGGGACCCAATATGTTTTATTTCCAGCTGGTCATCATGGCAGGGACCGTGTTGTTGGCGTACTACTTTGAGTACACGGACACCTTCCCCGTGCACATCCAGGGCTTCTTCTGCTTCGACAAAGCGTACTCCAAGCCGTACCCGGGACCTGAGGACTACAGCAAGGCGCCGCCCGTCCTCGTCTACTCCCTCGTTACCGCCATCCCCACTGTGACGGTGAGTCAGTAACCATCAATAAAGATGCGACGCTTCCACAGGTGTTCAAAATGTATGAGACGCGCACACACGCACACATACATAGTTCCCCTGGTGCACATGGCACTCGTGGTTTGAAAGAGGAGAGATGTGTGTAGGTGTGTGTCCTCGTGGTCTCGCTTGTCTGTTTGTGTGTGCATGCGTGCCGTGACATAACCATGGCAACCGGCACTAAATTTGTCCTCCACAGCGCCGTCCGAGAAAATTCCCAGTGTGCATGCAGAGTTTCTGTTCACGGCTTTATCACAGAATTAGAAAAAAAAAACTTGAATTGTTCTGTTTTTTCTCCCCCCCCCCCCCCCCCCACTGTGACTTACTGAAAACTTGAAAATGACTACATCGGAGCCTCCAAAGTCAAACTCAATCCGTTCTGTGACACTCGGCCACCTTCCATTTTGTCTGGCGGAACTTTAACCCTCGTGCATCAACTGGACATATTCAGGCTTTGCTTGTGTTTACGTGTATCATATCATATTTGCATAAATACATGCATTGAACTTTAGTCTCAAGACACCAGCCATGACGAAAACAAAATCTGAGCAATTTGGGCTTCAAAACAATCATGTCAGCAAACCATTCATAATCGTTAGTGTAGCATACACAGGAAGTCAGCTATAATGTTTTCCTGTTTGGTCACGTGACATTCCACATATAGCGGATTGTTCGACAATATTAAGCAGAGCTTATCTAGTCTTCCATTAAGATGTTAAAAACACTCTGATAATGGACTACATGCCTCATTATTAGGCACAAAGCGTCACACAAGTAACCATCCGATCATTTTCTGTTACCGCCTTTTCGACCTTTTGATCACAAGTTGACAAGCCCATGGCACCTAGCCAGTCAGTGGTTAATTAGCGGCTAACCTAGCAAACTACATTTCCAGTGGGTGGCGCTTTTCGTCAAACATCAGTCAAACGAAGATTGAAATCAAAGTCCTTCGTTGACAAAAAGTCGGTCAAATCGTGGTTCCGGTTGAGAGTTCTATCAAACCAGAGGGACGCTGGCCAGTCTTTACGACTTTAACGAGTCTGCTTGTTTTTATGCTCATCTTCATCTCTTTTATGTCTTTTTCGTACTTTATATATGTACTCAGTGCTCTCTGTGCAATCTGTGTACTCGGTATTTACACAGGGGCCCCTAGTGTTTGGACTGAGGCGACATTTTAATGTTCCTGTAAAGTGAAAGTAAATGTCTTGTAAATTCGACAAGCCAAATTTGAATAATTAAAAAAAAAAAAAAAGAAGAAAAAAAAAAAATCACCAAGTAGTGAAGTATATGAAATGAGGCTTCAAAATCGTGAGGAATCTAGCCGTTGTTTTCTGTCAACTGTCAATCAAACACCCTTACATCTAGCATCTTTCTTATGCCTGCACATCCCGACATGTTTGGGCCGTGAAAATATATCCGTTTGAAGTCTCCGGTGGCTGGAATAGATCCCACCGGGTCGTCGCGGGGCTTTCCGTGCCACAACAAGAGGCGGTAGCCACCAGGTAGCTCGTGGGCTAACGGGCTTCTGGATGCCGAAGACCAGCGGAGGGGTCGTCCAATACGCCTCCTCGCTCGGTGTTGTTTAGGTGTGTGGGTCCACATAACAGAGACGCTTGAGGGAAAGTTCACCGTTTAATAAACACGACGACACATTCAGCCTGTGGCTTACATTACAAGACAAAAATTACTGCTAAAAAAAAAAAATTCCTGTTCCACAATGCCTTACGTTCCAACATATTACTGAAGCCCGAATAACACAAAATACATTTGAGCCTTGAGCCTTTTTTCACTATTTACAACTGTTCTGTCTCTATCCCCCTGCGGACAGCGGGCAATTACTGTCACAGTGCAAAAAGCCAAATGCAACGCACGCATGCGGACTTAACCCTTCGATGCTGGCTGAAATAAGGTCGAGTGAGGTGATATTGACAACATTTTTATAGCTAATTGAAGGCATATTTTTTCCTGCAAATATTGCCGTCTAACAAGTGAGGGTGGACTATATTGATTAATCATAACAGAATTGTCCTTTCTTGGTCATGCCTTTTACTGTCGTAATTCATGTATTTGTTTGCAAGCAATGAATCACTAGAAAATATACACGTTCAATCAATACTCAATTAAAAATGAATCCAAAGTGTAGTTACACTTTCTTGGCTAAGCGCAGGCATATTATTAATAATGAAACATCTGCACATCCTCATCAAGGCTGTCTCCATGTCTGCCGTGTCCCCGTGGGCTTGTTGTCTCTTTGATGTCCTACAGTAAAGTGGCGTTACGACACGGTTGCCTCTGCGTGACATAACGGCACATTACACACACGCGCTCGGGCAGGCGTGCGCATGCACACACAAACGCACAGACTTCCACGTACACACACACACACACACACGCTCTCAAACAGATCACGCGCAAGTGAGCCTACTCATTTCGCTTGGCGCTGTACTTGGTAAAGTAAAGCATTGCTATCAAAGCTGTATGCACAAAAGTCTTGGGACACACCTATTAAATACATTGGGCCCATTCAGTCAAGCTAGCATAGTTTCCTGTTACATTTTGGACAATTCTATGCGTCTGACTTTGCGTGGGAACAGTTCCGGGAAGGCCCTTTACTGCAAGTGCTTGACTGGAGCGCTGACCTCAACCCCATCGAACACCTTTTGGGATGAACAGAGACTGTGAGTTCGGCATTATTTCAGCCATTTTCTTCCTGGAGGAATAACAACCACGTCCCAATACTTTTGTCCATGGCTTTTTTAAGTTGATCGTTAGTCAGTTAGCACAATGAGCGTCAAAGTGCTTTGTCACAGGAATGACACTAAGCACAAAGCCCTCCTGTCATCTGTGTCACTCCCCCTTTTGTTTACATTTAAGATCGCAGTTTAGGCTTTGCTGAAATGTCCTGAATAGTTTTGGAACACACAGATGGCAAGTTTGACGGCGTGTTTATGTGAGCCGAGCTTGCAGTCGATTAGCGGGGGGAGAGGGGAGGGGGGGGGGACGCTGCAGGCGCGAGGCTATGTGAGGTTCTCAGAGTGGGAGCGGAGTGGCATGATTTTGCCTGGAGTGTGAAGTGTTTATTTATTTTTTATTTTTTTTCTCTCTCTCAAAGTCAGAGCATCTGTGTTCACTCTTGGTTCAGGAAAAAAGCGCACCATCCCACAAGTCTGTGTGTTCAAACATTGGGAGGTGTGTGTGTGTGGGGGGGGGGGGGGGGGGGGAGGTTTCACTTCTCTCTCAAATCTGACTCAGACTTTGTTACGAACAGCATAAGGACATATTCCTCCACTGACATCAACCAACTTCATCTTCAAAATTGCCCTCACTGGTGAGCCCTCCCGTACACCCACGTGCAGGGTGAACATACAGATAGATGTTCGTGCCAATCATTTGCGCTTTGTAATAATAATAAAATCATCATTTTAACTGTCAGCAAGGCTGTTGCGTGTTGAGATGATTACATTCAGACAGATATCGGTCGATGTATCCATCCATTTTCTCATTTGGGTCAGGGGTGAACTGGAGCCTGTCCCAGCTGATTTAGGTTGAGAGGCGAGGTACACCCGGGGGCCGATTGCCAGCCAATCACAGGGCACATATAGATAAATAACCGTTCACACTTATGTTGAATTTAGAGCCTTGAATGAAGCTAACATGCTCGTTTTTAGAATGTGTGGGAGGAAGCCGGAGTAACTGGAGACAACCCATGCAAGCACGCAATTTTCTTCTGTATTCATGAATATGATTTGTTTTCTCTGAATTGTTGAGGTCCGAAGGGTGAGAGCGCAGGAGGGGAAATACCTGTATGCATGTGATATTTCTTTGTCGTAATTGTTGATTAAACTGCTTATAAAAGAGAAGTTATATTAAAAAAAAAAAAAAAAAAATGATCACAAAAAAAGACGCATAGTAACGCACATTTTTGAGTGACACGGTCCGAGAGGTCAGCATAATTTAGCTGTCAGATGACATCCTTAGATTTCCACTTTATGAAGATTTATGACTTTATCATCCTGCATGTACTGTAATGTTAAATGCGAAACAACCAATGAAAACTGTCTACAATGCCAGATTGACAATAGACTATCTACATTTGGAGGCAGTACTTCTTTCAAACACTGTTATTATTTTCACCATTCAACAATAAATGCATGACTTAGATGGCATGTGGAAATGTATTTTACCTTGCTATACGCATCGTTACAAGATGAGAGGGACATGAACAGCTCGTTTATCTTTTTCATCCTAGCAATAAGCCATTGTTAGATACAGTATACACGCAGCATAAAAATGTCAAACATGAAACATTCACGCAAAACAGACAGTCGTGCCTGCATGTCTCCAAAAAAAGGACAGCTGTGATGTTCGCACTCGCTAAAAGAAAATCAATGTTTTTAATGACTTTCAGTTGTGGCGATGTATTCTGAAATAATTCAGCATGGATAGAAGTGTCGGCAGCCTTAAAGCTTTGATGACTGATGATGATTAAAAGGATATGGCATCAATCAATTCTGCTTACAGCGGGTCAAGTCAAGTATAGCGCAAATGACCGCTGTTGAGTGCTGACGGGAGGTTTGGGCTTCCCTGCTTGGGCTGCTGCCCCCCGTGACCCGACTCCGGATGAGCGGAAGAAAGCGGACGGATGGAGACTTTTGTGTTGGTATGTGAGGCAGAAAGCGAATGAGGACTTGAGCAAGAGAGGCAAATAGAGGCACTTGTGTGCTACTTGGAAATAATCCTGCAAGTTTCAATGGATCAGTAAAAGGTGAGTGTGTGGGCGGATGTCGCCGCACGTCCTCTCTGCTAGTGAGTCCTCGTCCCATTTGTGTGTGTGTGCGCATGTATTTGAAAAGCAGTCATCAGCATCAAAAAGATGTTTTAAGAGGTAAGCACTATTGGTTGGGATTCCGCTGTTCTATATCGCTGCCGTCGGGCCGAAACCGCCCATGTCCAAATTTTGTCAATGTCATATTTTCGATGTCTGGACTGCCAGTTAGTCGCAGGGCACATGTAGAGACAGACAACCACTCGCTCACACATTCACACTGTCACTGGGTGGGAACTGAACCAGGCCAATGTACTACGACTACGACTACTACTACTACTACTACTACAACACCATTAGTGAGCTATCATGAAAACAATACGCTAAAAAAATCAAGACATGACAGGGCAAAGTTCCCCTAAGTTTATTTGTTGCGGTCTCGGCAAAAGCCCTGATGCATAATGCATCTCCGTGACGGGAGAGATTGTGGCAAATCATGGCGGCAAACCATATCATCCAGACATGCCAGCTTTTATTTAGCGAGAGCTGCGGATGCATGAAAATTGGGCTGTCATATCTTGTAGACCAAGCTGGACGTAAACAATGCTTCATTGTGCTTGGATGCCTCTGTATTTTCTGCCTGAGCCAACCTTAGTGTGGAGTTAAAGAGGGCCACTTGGGGGCTTCGCTCAGTGGCGCAAATTTGCATATACAGTGGAATCGCTAAGGTCGAACAAGCGCACTGGATAAGGAACGAGCCCTGCCGCGTGTAGCGAAAACCAGCAAATAATAGACACCCCAGTAAAAAGGTTTGTAGATGTCACTAGGTGGAGGAAAAACACTACTACTACTTGGAATTTAGGTCATCATACATAATTAATATCAAACATATTAGTGTCGCTTGGAGTCTTTTCTGCTGGTGCGTGTTAGTTTTGGCTGAAACGGAAGTATTCCTGACAAAATCAACATTTTCCTGACAAAATATTCAGGATGCTCTGAAGGGTGATGTTAGGGGTTGACAATTCTGTGTATGGCGAGCGGGGATGAAGACACTCCCGTTAGTATCAGCACGGACATGCGTTGGCTTCTCACAAACCAATTAGTATTTAAAAATAAACGGGGTTTCACGTAGCGTCACAGCGAGGACAAAGGAAAAAGCCCATTTCATTTGCCGTTCAACATCTTCCTGCTCGGGAAACATAGCTGTGCTAGACCGAGCTCCTGCGGACAGACAAAACGATTCCAATTATGAGGCATAGCGATGCTTCAGTGTATCTGCCCCGCGTGATTATAGCTCTTGTCATGCTCCCCGTCTGCTCTGTTGTTATGCTAAATTCAGGTTATTCAGAAAATATTGCGTTTTTTTTCCCCCCTGTCATCTTTGACAAGCGAACCCCCGTACATTCGCCAGGTTCGCATCTTCAAAAGAAAGTGAGGTAGTGGCAATCATCCTCGTCTGTGGCATTCGTCCGTTGATTGCCGTTATCAACAGCTTTGCAACACACCGTCGATGTGCAAAAAAGCACTAGCGCACACACGTGCATATCCGTCCGACGCCCATATGCAAATTGTCCAGACGTTTGCGTGGTGCTAAGCCTCAGGACAATCTTTCATGAATAATGGAGCCCCATGTTGACAGACAGACGAGACTTGGAAGTACTACAGAGTGGAAGACAAGATTTGTGTCTTGTACTGGAACTCATCCTTTTCATTCTTGCCAATGGATTGTTTAGAAGATCACTTCCCATGATGGTCCTCTCCTCGGGATGGTTTAGGAGAGAGGATGAGGTCACATCTTTGTCCAAAAAAAAAAAAAAAAAAAAGGATTAAGGAGATTAATGGAAATTTGTACTTTTTTGAAGTGAATGCGATACTGTGATTTCAACACTGTTGGGAGCAGCTGTGTTATATGAAAGGACACGGACATCATCATGAATCGGAAGACATCTGAATCGGAATCCTCTTTATTTGCCAACACTCAGTGGTCTCAGCACCAGACGCAACAGAACATTCTAGTGGATTCCAAAGCACGTGCATCTCATGTGACACTCTTACGTTATACAGATTCATTTAACACATCGATAAATACTTTTCAGAAAGACAATTCTTGCATAATTTCTACATTAAGAATTCGTTAGATATTTTTTCACCACTCTTGGGCGGAGTCCTTGCATTGGCAAAACTATTACATTTCAACAAGTAAAACAAATCAAATAAATAATGATTTAAAAAAGGGTTGCTCTTGAGCTATTTTTGCTGTTTTCAATACATCTGATTGATAGCTATGTAAAAAATAACTGACCTCGTGGGCACTGAATATCAATTTGTAAAAAAAAATGCACATATATAAAATTAACCATATTTAGACATACAAGTTTTCTGCCCAACAGTGCCGTTATGTATTATTGTAATTTCATGAGATGGTAAATTCTGGATTTTTGTTAGCTGTAAACTATTATCATCAAAATTGTGAACAATAGATGATATATTCCACTCTGTATTTAGTGAATATAATGTATATATAATACAAAGAGTTTCACATGTTGAACAACTGTAATAAATAAAGGTGTCCACGATAGTTATGAAGATGCACCTGTGCACAAGGTATTTATAAAAATCTACCTTAGTGACGATAATACTATTTAGTTTGAGTGACACTGTCAGTGAGGGATCAGTTCAACAGTATCTCTATTTTAGTGGTTTAAGGGTCGATCTCTAGGTTCTAGACGAAGTGATCTTCGGTTGACGCGATTGACCGCCAACGTGCTTGAACAGACGTAGAAACCTAGATGGATGAATTGAAAGATCGTGTCGTCAGCAGTTTTGTCTTTGCGATGGAGCAGTGAATAAGAAAACGACGGCCCGTGGCATGAGGAGAGATCATCACTGCTTCATCCTGTCACTGGCAATCACGCGATACGGAGTCCTAAGAGATGAAGACAGGCCTCATGACGATACGCCCGACCGGCTCGCTGGGCCGTAAGAAAAAACTTCAGCCCATACATGAGAGCCCCCTAATCCGGCAATTCTCTCACAGCACTGCAAGATTAGCTGCTCCCACACGGGTCCAACATAAAACCCTTGATGAAAACACAACCATTTCGAGGAAGTGAAGGATCATTTGAGAAGGAGCGAGAGAAGTTGCAAGGAGAACAGGCAAGGGAGATCAGGAGAAAAGGTGAAGAGGAATGGGGTCATACCTCGTGCTCAACTAATCTTCCCCTTTTCTGAGAGTGGGGAGGGAGTGTATGGAACCGAGACTGAGAAATAAACACTGAAGTAATTACAATGTTTCCACTAGCCTAGTTTTTCTTCCACAAAGAGTCGCAAAGCTGCCCTGGCAAAGTGACTAAAAGCAGGGCGAGACAGATAGGAGATGGAAGAAGAGGATGTGGGTGATGATATTGGAGCTGTAGCTCAATTGTCATGGTTACCACCGGCACCAGTGTGTGAGACCACGCGCATGCGTGTGTTTAAAGACACGAACTGAACTTGCAATGTCCACATAGGATATTTGCAGAAGCTTTGCACCGTCATCTCATACAGGGTTCTTTTCTGCGACTTTCAGTCATTTTTTTCCAACAGTCGTCAACCACGCAAACACGCTAAGAGCTTCCAATGAAACCTGCATTATACAGCCTCAACCCGACCCTAATGCATTTAACACCGAGATACAGAGAGAATTCACCATTTGTGGTGTAAATGGAGGTCTAATTTTAGTGGCATCGCACAACGAGCCCGAGGTGTAAGCAATGATGGGAACGATGTAAACGCTCAC
The DNA here is from genome assembly GCF_024500275.1 of Phycodurus eques. NCBI lineage: Eukaryota > Metazoa > Chordata > Actinopteri > Syngnathiformes > Syngnathidae > Phycodurus > Phycodurus eques. The sequence continues at coordinate 28,456,243 of NC_084530.1, forward strand.
GCGTATTTCCACGCTGGCCGCGGAGCCCGAGCGGCTTTTTATACGGTCGGTGTGACGTCAAATCGACAATTACTGCTGCATCCATCGCTCTTGTGGCTGTGTTGCTATGGTAGCAAACACGAGGAAACACTCGTCTTTGCAGTTTATTACTTGTGAGAAGAGACAAAATTGCATAGAGCAAGCATGCCGAATAAAGTGTAAAACTATGTGCCAAACTCTCAGCTCGCATGTTAAGAGGCCCGCTAGAACGTTTGATAAGTAGCGTAGAATTGGTCTGTGCAGCGTGCTTGGGCGAATAAAGGCTCTAGAGAGCGAAACCTACTTTTTAACAGTCACGGTCAGCCATGTGTTACGTTTACGATGCGAGCAACCAAAGTGTTGTTCATTTCACTAACATTTTTACTCAGGGTGCACCATTCACCGCTAGCAAAAGTAGCGATGATTTAACCGTACGACACTAGAAACGGCACCGCTTTTACACCGTATCTGTACCAAAAACACTCTAAAGAGGCATCGATAAAAGCCAAATGCGATAAAGCCTCCGGTGGTTGAAAAATATCCGACCGGATCGTTGTGGGGCTTTCCACGCCGCAGCGGGAGGTGCCAGCCACCTGCTAGCTCACAAGCTAACCGCGGGTCTTCTCAGCCGACGGACGGGCAGCGGGCACATCGGCGGCTTGACCTCCTCGCTTGCTGTTGTTGCGTCCGTGTGTGAGTCCACATGACAGACGCGCTTCAGGGCAAGTCAATTGTTTGTTAAACGCGCGGCGGCACATGACATGAGAAGAAAAATTCTTCATATGTGTTTTCATCAGTACTTTTTCTCTCATCTTATTTTAATATTTTCCTAATCTGATTTCTATGACTCCATACTTTAGGATGATTTTGTCAAAAGAAGTCGATCACGATTAAAAGTTAAAGTAAGACGACCCTTCGAACGCGTTAACTCACTTTCTGTGCTTCACGTCCCGTGTTCGGTTTGGTCCGCCATAAGGAAAACACGCATGCAAAGTTGAGCCTTTGACATGCTGACGTCTCATTTGACCTCATACATGAAAGTGGTTCAAACTCCAACAGTTTCTGCAAATTTCGAGAATATGGTCCGAATTCCAAATTGTCCAACATTGAGAGCTTTCCACTTCAGCGATTACGCCGTAGTATGCTGCCACTGGCTGATTATTTCCTAATTCCAGGAGTTTACTGGTATCTAGGGAGACCCCACGGTGCCAAGGTATGAGAAAAATAAAATTCATTGATGATCTGTACCCTCAGTTGAGTAAACTGTACCCTCAGTTTAGCAAAATGTCTGTAGCTCCGTATACGTATAAGTAAAGTCAATTCTATTTGGATCTTAGATTCTTACTGGTGTGACTTCTGTGACTAAATTGTCATGTCGTGATATAGCCTACATCCCACTTTTTTTTTTTTCAACTCAAACTGAACTGTATATGAAGCCCCAGACATTTGCTAAACTGAGGGCACAGATAAGTAAATTGAGGGAACGGATGACTAAACGTGAGGGTACAGTTTACTTAACTGAGGGTACACATTACTCAATTGAGGGAACAGATTATCAATGAATTTTATTTTTCTCATACCTTGGCACCAGGGGCGCTCCGTAGGGTATCCATAAATTCCGTTTATTTTTTTGGGGCCAATCTTTGGATTGACATCCAAGTTTAAAGGCAGCCTGCTCAGTTGCCACTGTCGCTACAAGTTCCTATTTTAATGAAATGCATGAAAGATGATGAAATCCGCTGGTTTAAATCGTTGTGCAGCTGTCATCCCACTCAGTGACCCATTCACAATAGCCTTTAAATGTATTCAAAGTAGACTTCACAGTCTTCGCAATTGGCACAGCGTATATAATCCTTGATGTGAATTCACCTGGTAGGAGACAGCGAGCTCGACACTTTCCGTTCCGTTCGGGAAATGTGGCACAAGTACCAGAAAAATTGGAGCAGTCAGAAGCAGCCTACATGCAAGACTGTGCGAAATGACATCATTTGAGCCGAACAGATTGGTTTGGAAGGCAGACATTACAAAAGCAGAACAAGAAATCCTGCCTCAAACTCCAAGGTCTTAATCTTTTATAGAGATGTCGGAACAAAGACTTCGTTCCAATACAAACTTAGAGAAGGAAAGCAAAAGGGCTGTCAAGATGTCTCATTTGAGATGGTGATGGAAGTGGGAGCTCGCTGAGTCGGAAACAAGTGACCTTCCGAGTGCGGTACTTGTAAGAAGGGACGAGTATTGACGTGGGGTACGTTTGAATACATGACTGAAGGGGGGGGGGGGGAAGTGGCTCATCGGCGGGGGGTGCCGCTCGCCATCGAACGTGCTCCCTGCAAGCCGTTGTGGTGGAGTAGTAAGTGAGGAGACGTGGCAAGTCGACTTACTGTATTCACTTGACATGGATCGCTGTGAGGCAGACTCTTCCCTGTCCCCTTCCGTCATTTTCACATGTTGCTTTACACGGGGCAGCACATGCAATACGATCTTCCCTTGAAAGGGAAGAATAAATCTGACTCTCAAAGCATTTCAACAGTCTGCAAGTGAGCTACAACACCTATTTCTGTTCTCTCTCCGAGCAACTGCGCACCTCACAGATGGCGACATACAAAAAGGGTTGAGCATCCCAAAAGTGGCGCAAATTCAAGTTCAACACACGTGCCTCGATAGTCCAAGACAACTTTCATCGTAATACGTGACAGCATCAAATCGTGAGCTCGCTGACCAATTGGAAAGGATTACTTTCACAAGGCAGCGAGATAGCACAAGGCGCCGCCAAAGCAACGATAGCAACAATTATACTGGGCTAAATTTAGCCTGAGCACAAAAAGAGCGAAAAGGTGATTGTTTTTTTTCTTCTTATTATTATTTCAGTAAATAACGGAGGATAGCTTCCCACCAAAAAGTAAATTTGGGAACGTCGAACCGGGAAGATGCTGGGTTTCACTTGTGTGCACTTATTATACCATAAAAATGTATTAAGTCCAGCAAAACCTAAAAGTGCCACTAGGTGATAGCATCTTTTCCCTTGCCATTATGGTTAGGTAATTTTACATTTTACTTAATTTCTTTCTTATATCTATTACACAATTGCCTCCTCTGTGGCTGTTAAACCTTCACTAACATTGTAACATTGCGAATGTTACAATGTAACTTAAATTATGGCTTTACAGTTAGTGAAGGTTTAACAGCCACAGTTAATTCATTCCCTTTACATTATTTCTTATGGGAAAAATAGTTTGGACCGATTTTCGGATTTTGTTCAACTTTCTTACAATTTCTACTGCGCTCATTTTTAACATTCGACTGCAATGGTTTTTGTTGATGAACTTTACTGTGAACTCCACACATTTCTTTGGTATTTCAAATGCCGTATCTATTTTTCTTGCCTCGTTTTGCTGCTCTAAATATCGCCACAGCGTACCATAATATATTTATGACGACATCTTATATTACATCGGTTTGTGTGTGCGAAAGCCCCTTGTTGTTGGAAACGTCTCATGCTGTGTGAAGTATACAACTGCGCGCAGACTTTGGATGGGGGTGAGTCATATTACAAGTTCCACCAATAATGTTCCAGTCTTCCATTATTTTCCGCAGTTTGTAATGTCTGCGTCCCAAAAATACAGTTAGTTGGCGTTGGCATAAACGACTACACTTGCACGTTCTTAAAATGGACTTATGAATAATGAAGCCATATTCAGTGGGCAGTTGGTAATGGGATATTTTAGTAGCTTGAAGGTAAAAAAAAAAAAAAAAACACGACATATAATCCAGCTGTCTCATCTTCGGTGCCCACCATTGGGCATTACTGTGTAAATCTTAAACCATAGTCTATTACCTTTTTACAAAATATAACGCTTGTCAATAGTGTAAAAATTGTAAGACGGTTCTTCAAAGCAACTTTTTTCTTATTTTCTCAAGAGTAGGAAAACATCTTTACACCACAACAGACTGCAAAAAAGTGATATTTGGCCACATTAGCAGATGTTATTACTATGTTATTACTAGCTCCTTCCCCACTGCACGAAAGTGATGCGATTTTCCAGCTATTTTGGGAAAACAAGTTAAGCACTGTGAATATTAAGATGTGAAAACAAATGGGGATGAACCGTTTGCACTTTTATTGTATATGTACTTACATTTGAGAACTGTCCAATACCGAGTGCTAATGCTTATTGATACCGATGATGGTTTTCAAAAACACATGCTACAAAAATGTTGGGAACATGGTATAAGACGTAGTCTAAAATAACACTTTTAAAATAGCACTTTTTAATGTCCTTACTGACATTTGAACATCCAACTGCGAGTCTTTCTAACACATTTCACTTAAATGTAGCCTGTAACACAAGGCGTTTCAGTTATGTGCTGTCTTAGTCAGAACAATAGAGGCACTGTGTAAAAACTACATAAGAGACAGAAGAGAACGTAGAGTTTGGCGTTTATGCCGGAGCCTCATCGTTCTCAGTGAAACCTTCATTAGCGGCTCTTTCCTGTACGAGACCCGCGGCGGCGGCCGTCTGTCCGTCACGCCGCTGCACACGTTTGAGCTACGTGCGGCGCATTAGCATCCGCCGCCGCTGCAGGCCGTGAGTCATGCATTTTGTATGGGACGGTAACCTACATCTACCCGTGCTGCTGACTCGGCTTACGCGCTTGCTCAGTTGGATTTATCGCCTCGTCAAAAATGGATCGATATGCCGCGGGGTGGGTTCCTTCTGGAATTCATTGAATGGACATATATCCCCTCACAATAGTTCAATTTTAATGGTGATTGAATTGGGAGAAAAGGTTTAATGTATTCATTATTGTTTTTCCATTTGTTGACCTAGAGCACAGAGGCACGGAAACCTACAGAGAGCATTTGAACATTTGACAAAGAACTTTTAGAAGTATTTTATGATTGCCTCACAGGTTTGAAACTCGGGTCGGGTCTTCCAGTGTGGCGTTTGTTCTACTCGCGCTTGTCCGAGCGATTGCTCGTCGAAATCAGGTAACGTATTTCGGATTACGAGGATGCGAGTTTGGCGTTCCTCGAGCTGCCAAATGGCGAGGCGAAGCAAAAGCAGGCCAGGCCAAGGCAACATGCAGCATCATCGCTGGCAGGCGGGGGGGGGGGGAGGAACACTCATGAATAATTTTGACGTGCGCTACATTCAAGTGACGGAAAAGCCAGAGAGGGTCATCGGCGCTTAAACGCACACTTTTATCTCCATTTGATTGACATTCTCTCCCTTGCTGTTCTGTCCCAGATTCTGATTGGAGAGGTGACAAGTTTCTTTGTCAAGTCAGAGGGAGCTCAGGAGAAGACCATCGTGACCGCAGACTGCTGCTATTTCAACCCGCTCCTCCGCAGGATCGTACGCTTTCTGGGTCAGTCTTCTTTTTTTTTGGCAGATAAGAACCGCCTCTTTTGTTGAACTCAGGAGAGGTTTCCATCCTTTTTTTTTTTTTCGGGGCCGAAACTGAAAGTCATGCAGTTTGTGGACAAGTCAAAAACAGCCTTTGTTTTCATTTTTTGGGGCGGATCTTTCCTCATATTTACACTCACCATACACTTCATTAGGTACACCTGCACGACCTCATGAGATCTGGATCCAAACTTCCACCTTTACAAAGAGTTTGGACTAGATTTTGACTTAATGACCTATTTAAAAGAGTTTCTTAATTCATATTCAAAGGAAGAGCAAAGTTTCTCTGAATGTTATGAACAGTTTTTACAAATATACAGTGTCGTATTTAGCCGGATAACGCTGCCAGGAGAAGGCTTTACGATGTTCATCTTGCCAGAGCTTACGTCATGTTGTACTTCTTTGGACAGCAAATGATCTGCTTAGATTGGGTGCAGCCGAGTAGCGCGCTCCATTTTGTCTCAGTTAATTCCACACGCTTCACAGAGTTCTTAATGATCATTTCATTGGGCGATTTTTATAATGCTGATTTTGTTTTGACTGACGCTGCCGCGGAGGTATTCCGTTACAAAAATATATGTTTATTGTTGTGGTTTTGGGCCAGGTGTTTTTCTAATGCATTGTCTCTCCCTATAAGGTAGCTGAAATATTAGCATCACCATGATGATGTATTTAATGCTGAAACATAGTTTTTATACAGTACATGTATAATAATAATCAAGGAAGGGTAGTTTATCGCAGGCTAATGCTGTTAGCTCATGTTAATCTATGCCGCCCCAGGCTAATTTGGCTGACACTGGGAGACACTCGAAAGTGGCTCTGGATCTTCACCCAGCCTAGTTGTGGCACAAAACACATTAGAATTATATATTTAATGGTGAAATGTAATTAATAGTTAATAAATAGTATGTATTTTTTCTAAAAAAATAAATAAAATAAAATAAAAATCATACTTATAAATACTACAATTATAGTTATTGATGTATATTCCTGGACAGAAAAACTAGTTTTAGTGGTGGAATTAATTTCTGACCGACTCAAACACTTTGAAATTCCTCATTCGGGTTAAAAGCGCTGAAACGTGAGCACTCGCTGAAATCCAAAGAGCCTGCATTGAAGCGCTTCATGATGCGGCATGCTTTCTTCTTGGTTCTGACAAGAATAATACCGTGGCTCTCAACCGGTGTCGTCCTGGGACCAGCATTAGCCAACTGTTGCTCAGTAGCTAGTTAATAATAATCATTTTGGAAAAAAATCATTCAAAAATAGCCTTTGAAAACATGTACTGCATGTCATATTTCTAAACGTAACTAAAACTACTTTTTTTAACCGCTGAAGTTGAATTTCATCCCCCCATAAAAAAACCCATAAAAAAAGTACTTTCTACAAACATACAGTAATAACATAATTGAATACAATGCACATTCATGCATATATATGCATGAATATTATGAGATATATTTGAGGTGTTTTTTGCAGAGGATAAAGAATACATTCCAGGTGACTATTGTTCTATTGTCTCCACGTGTTGCCGCCCCGCCTGTGTTCAAACGTCCATCGCTTATAACACCGGGACATTGATGCTAATTCCGTTAGCACGTCCGTGGTGTTTTACATTGTGCGTTCGCATTGAGCATCGAAACTGTGAATCAAAGCCGACTGACTGGTGTAGCTAATGATATGATGAATTATAGGCTGCCAATCACAAATCCGCATGTAACCAACCTTGCAGGGAATTGTTCGACGTCAGTGACGTATTCCTCTATCTCATGCGCACGCAGGCGTCTACTCCTTCGGCCTCTTCACGACCACCATCTTCGCCAACGCGGGTCAAGTGGTGACGGGCAACCAGACGCCTCATTTCCTGAGCGCCTGCAAGCCCAACTACACGGCGCTGGGCTGCCAGTCTTCGCTGCAGTACATCACGGAGCAACGCGCCTGCACGGGGAACCCTTTCTTGGTGGCGTCCGCGCGCAAGTCATTCCCCTCCAAAGATGCGGCGCTCAGCTTTTACTCGGCCATCTATACTGTGGTAGCTAAAGATTTCTTCATCAAGCCATTTCTCATAGATTGTGTCCTCAATCAGGTGGCGGGGAAGCTGGAGTCTATCCCGGTTTACTTTCGATGACAGACGGGGCGCACCCTGGACTGGTTGCCGGCCCACTGCAGTAAAGGAGACATTTTATGAATTTCTTTCACATTTTAAAACAGTTCCCAAGTGTCTTAGTTACGTGTCCTCGACATGCTTTGGGCAAAATCCCCCACGCTACGATGATGTAGCGGACCCCCGGACATTTGCGGTTCAACGTTGGCGTATTTGTGTCACCTCTCGGGCTTTATATCTTTTCAGAATTGCTTTCAAATGCCCTCCTTGGCTTTTTATGGTCCATGTTTCGTAGCTTCTCCGCCCCGTTTTAAGGAAGTACATCATGTGCTGTTCACGTTTGGGCTTTAACCGTCAAGGTCCGCACACATCCTGAAAATGGTCCAGCCGAAATGTGCTTCGCTTCATGAATAGCCAACAAACTTCTTAATTACCCTTGTGTGCAAGAATGGCTTCCTAACGAGCGGCAAGTCGATTCCACCCGAACAGAGTCGCAATACTGCTGATAACAAGTGAAGTGTTAAAACTGCCCCGGTTTGTATTTTATTACTTGGCCTTATTTGGCAGGAGGTGTTACATCCAGTGTCAGCCTTTGACAAGCGCGCCCTCTTGTGGCAATAAATCTCGCTTCCTTCTGTGCGTCTTTCCATTCCAGATGTATGTGACCCTGGTTTTCCGCACTAAGGGCACCCGTCTGACCAAGCCGACTCTGTGCCTGGTGCTGCTGTCGCTGGCCGTGCTGGTGGGCGTGGTGAGGGTGACGGAGCACAGGAACCACTGGAGCGACGTCCTGGCCGGGTTCATCACCGGTGGAGCCATCGCCGCCTTCTTGGTGAGAGGAAGATTGGCGGAATGCCCGGCCCCCACCACCCCCTCTTGGTCTCTAATGTCCTCTTTTCTTTTTCTTTTTCGCGTCAGGTGTCTTGCGTGATCAACAATTTCCGGCCGGCCCAAACAGCGACCCCGAACCCTCTGCGTCCGGCGCCGCAACCTTCGGAGACGCCGGCCGGGATTCCTCTGCTGAGTCTGCCTCGTGTTGAGAGTCCACTCGAAAAGTTAAGTGGCCTTCAGGTAAGGGGTGGGTGAAGAATTGTTTTAGTTATAATACCATTTTTTATTTCATGAATCCATAAGAGTAGATTAATAGGGGAGAGCAGGGTGAAATGCCCCCATAAGGAAAGTGTCCATAAATCATTTGAATATCAACATAATACTTCCACAAGACGTGTTCCTGAGTAAACACATTTGAAGGTTTCATTAAATCACACAAGACTGCAATTTGGTTGTTAGAAAAGAAGTCAGCTGGGATTGGCTCCAGCTGAGCAGCGACGCTGTCCAAAATGGGTGTCGGAGGCGAGGCATTTCTTTATTCAAGCCGCTCGGTTGGGGCGCGGCGTCTGTTCGGCGTTTGCCAAATGAGATCGTACCATTTTACGCTCTTCTTCTGCTTTAGGCTCCAGGGCTACCATATTCTGAGATCACATGACCCTCGGCCCATCCCGCACCCCGCCCCCGCGCGCCACCCCTTGCGGAGGTGCCTCACCAGCTCGGTCTAGACCGGCCTGACGACGGCGCCACCCAGCCATGCCCCGCCCACCGCGGCGCCCGGCTTCCTCTCCGCCGGGTGAAGTCCACGCAGGTGTGAAGGCCCGCGGCGGGAACGGCGGCGCGAGCTCGTTTGCCGGCCCGCCGAGGCGACCGACCGACCGGCCGGCTTCTGTCTTGTTCGTCCCCCCCTCTCCTCTCTCGGGAGCGAAAGAGCCGAGGAAAGGCTCGTTAAAGCCAGCTGCGTCGAAGCAATACACCACCTCCCTGTCCGCTCGCCCCCGCCGACACTCCGCAACGAGATTAACACTCGTTGGCTGCCGCCGATCAAACACTCTGATCATCCAAACTTGGCGGAGCAGACGCTTTGCGGACCGGGGGGAGAAGCCTCGTAAGACCGCTGGAGATGTTTTTTTATGTTGTCGTTTGTTTTTGACGCTCAGGACAATTCAGAGATGTTTATATGTCCACAAATACGCATCGCAAAGATGCTTTCTATCCTCTAAAGCAGCGTTTCCCAACATTTGTTGTTGTTTTGATCAGCGAGACGTTTTTTGCAGGTCTGTTTTACCTTCTTGCCCTCTCGTGGAAGAGCGTTTCATCATTCTGCCTGTCGCTATACACCGGCGGAATAGAAAGGCAGACGAACAAAGGGAAATCATTTGTAGCTCATAAGGGTTATCGGTCGATTAATATTTACAACTATATCATGAATAAATGTACTTTTGTTTTGGTCCCTTAAAGCTGACGACAATAAAGGTGTGAATTACAGGCAGAACATGTGACTGTTTTACAATACTTTGTCCTTTAGTATTTGTTTTACTTTACAACAACAGAGAGAAAAAGCTGCGAAAATAGACAAATACATTGGCAGAGTTTTCTTTGTTTGAATTATTGTTTGAATATCATTAGCCTTGTATTATGTTGTAATATGATCATGTATTCAACGAAAAACTTGGTGGGGAAAACAAATTGAAAAGGGCTAATATCGGCCAATTAGATCGGCCGCACGAGCAATTGGTCAGGCCTCGGTAGAGTTGCACGAGAGCGGCTCGGCGACCTGGGCAAAATATGTTTTTAAAAAATTCCTACGCGACTAAATCACAGCTTTTGCAATGTACACGATAAATGGGAAGAATCTTCGGCGCGACTGACTTCGTGATCGCGCCATTCTCAAATCAATGTGGAAATGATTCTGCTCATGTTTTCTTCTTTCTGTTCTGCGGGAATTGAACTCACTACTCGTCACTGTTTCTTGCGAAATAGTTGCTATGGGGATCGTACACGTCGGCAATTAGAGCAACCCGATTGCTATGTTTGCAGCTCGTCAGCTAGCAATGAGGGATACATATTGGTAACATTACTTTCTTTGAAACGGGTCATATTCGGGTCAAAATGTAAGGGTTTACATGCTAGTTATGTTTAATTGATGTTAGGATTATGTTGAGTTCTTGGAAAGATTTCTCCCCCTGGAATGTGGGGGGGGGGGGGGGGGGGGGCTACTTTTCGAAATAAGGTACAAAGTGTGTGGCGGTTTATTAAAACAAGATCGGATTTGTGGACCAAGTATGGAAGACAGACTCCAGATTGCGGGATTAAGTATGGACGACATTTCGGTTTTTGCGTGGCACAAGACGTTTATGGCGTCAAAGACGGTGTGCGATAAAGGGCGGGATGACAAAGCAACAAATACTTCAATATCTACGATTTACTTGAACTCAGTTTCACATTCATTGGCTTTTGTAATACCTTTGGTTCAACTGTAAAGAGACTTTATGGACACTGTGCACAAGTGTGATTTCTTGTCAACTCTCCGAACTTCACAGCTGTTTTCTCATCAATGAAATGTCATGCCGCCGGTCAGAAAAAAAGAAAAGAGAGAACATTTGGACAACCCGGCCTTTCCCACAGAGATCCTACAAAATGAACCGCATCAGAGTCATAAGAGTAACCGCCGTGACATCTGTCATTTATCCGCTTTTGCCTTCGACAAACAACGTACTCGTTTTTGTTATTGTGTTGTGCACTGAGTGATGTGAGAGAAGGGACACTTTCTGTACACGCCACCAAATGTTAGCTACTAACATATGTCACTATGTTATATTTGGATGCTGTCGGAAAACAAGAGAGAAAAAAAACACCAATTCAACAAAGCAGAAGAGTCCACTTGCCTCAATTCAACCTTGACCTCTCGACCTCTATGACTGAGCATCTTCACCGACATAAAGAAACAAAGCACAGTGGTAGTTTTTATTCATGTTGTGACAGTAAGTTTCAAAAAGACTTTGACAATGATGCTGTTAGGCTAACAAAATATATTTTCATGTGTGTGTTTCCTGATGTTTCTCTTTTGAGACTTTTTGGAGGGTGGATGATGTTTTTTTTGTTTGTTTTTTTTCTCTCTCTCTCTTTTCAGATCTCTTTATTGATGTGCCGTTCATTTTGTCGCGGCTTAATTCCAGAATATCGGAGCCAGCGGCTCGGCTCGGACCGGCGCCTAACACGGAAGAATTTTGTACAGTAAATTCAATGTTTTCTTACGCCTCACACGATACGCTTATATGATTACGTTTAATGTGTGGGACAAATGTTAAGATTACAAAAGCCCTGGGAATGTAAAATGAATCTCAGCACCCCTAAATTGATGTCCTTTTAAACAACCCCAATAAGTGTAAAAGCATACAGTACTTGCTTGAAATGGAATATTTTAACAAGAAAAACTACAGCACCCCACCATTGCCTCAAAAATGGTTTGCGCCAAACTTTATGAGAGTTCCTGAAGCAGCCCTAAACTAAACCACCCCCGTCCACCAACAGCAAGAAAAAATATATATTATATAATATTATACCTCACACATTATCTGCATTCAACTGTTTCAGTTGGAATTTTTCGAACAAAAAAAAGAAAAATGTGTGTGTGTGTGGGGGGGGGGGGGGGGGGGTGTGACTCAATAATGTCCAAATTATGTTCTTTTCATGTTTTGTATTTAGCAAAATAAACCGCAATTACCACACCACAAATGTTGTCGCTTCAAATGATGTAAAAGACTCACACGATATTATCTTAACGCACGAAGGGGATTTTAAAAATGATAATAACAATGCTCAGTTATTGGTTGAGACTGTCACAGGTTTGAGTTTTTTTCCCAAATGTGTTTGTTATCTCGTTTTTAACCTTGCTTGCAGTAACGGAAATATTCCAAACTGCATTTGTATCGGCTCACAATAGATTGTCTGTAATAAAGTTAATAATATTAACAATCTATTCTTCTCAGCAGTGAGGCACGCTCTGTTCTCCTCGACAGACGTCAAATCCTTCTTTTTCTTTTCAAGTCATGTAGAAGCTTCTGGAATGCAATTTCTCTTTTAAACTGCGCTGTAAGCTTCAGCTTTACAGATGCCATGTCCGGTGCGGAGGCGGCTTCGGTTTGGTTTTTCCTTTACTGAGGTAAAGGGAGGTGTTTATTTTGAGCGATACTGTTTTTTTTTTTTTGTTTTTTTTTTTGCTTGTTTATTTTTACACTGATGCTCAAAATTGGCGTGCTGTATGTTATGGCATTACAAAAGTAGTGTTTATGCTATAGTTAGTAGGACAGGGGCATGCTTACATTTTTATAATAATCGGCTGATATAGGTTCCAGCTCACCCGAAACCCGAATGAGCTCAAGTGTTATAGAATTTAAAAAAAACAACCAAACAGATGAGCTGATATGTTTTTCCTGTGGGGGAAAAAATGTAGGTGTCTATTTGAGGTATGGCATTTATTTTTACAAGTGTATGACGCAATCGGCACGTTAGGTAGAATTATACAGTATTACAATCGCTGTCTTGCATGGCATAGTTGTAAAGTGACAGCAGCGTGGCAGTATACTAGTTAGCATGTGCGCACAGAGCCACTAGGTGGTGCTCAAGCAGGTGGCCTTTTGTCCTGGATGAAGAAAATGCCCTTTTTTGCTGCAGCCCCCCCCCCCCCCGCCCCCCATTCATCAATATTTATACGAAATAAATTAGCCTCTCTGAATTGTACATGTGCTCCCACCTTACCCGAAGCCCCTTTCCTTCTCCTTCCAAAAACCTGCCATTTGGACAGGGGTGTGTTGACTTTTTAGAGCCACTCTAGCCTCCCTTCACCTCCTTTGTTAATCGTTGCGTAACTGGCTGTGTTGATTTAGTTAACAAAATTAAATGTGCAAGTAAAATACAGACAACAACTGTATGAATAATTTTGGTGATGGGTGTCTTTTTTGGGATTTGAGCGCCTGCCCCCAGAAATGTCTGTGCACGTGCCTGTTAGCTCGATGATAGTCATCATTTTAATGTATGAAAAATAACATGTTCGCATGCAATTGTGTCATGTTTTGTACTGCTTGGTGGTTTATTGCCAGTCTTAGTGGCCAGTATAAATGCTCAACCACTTTATCAGGCAATGTGTAGGGAGTAACTTCAACCAGCAGGGGGCAGTGTTCAACACCAAACGGTACAAAAAACAGACACTTGAGTCCAACTCAGCCGCACTCAAAAATAAAAAATAAAAAGCAAACAGAACATTAGGATTTAAGAAACAAAAAAAGGACATCTGTGTCAAAGGCAGAAAATGATATTTTTTTCAGAAAGATCCACCAGTGACCTTCGGTGACCCACTTCCGGCCTTTTTTCACCACGCTAATAAATGCAACACGATGGCACAATTACTTACAAATGTAACGAAAGCCCCCACTTCCACCTCTCTTTGTGTTGTGTTTGTCACTCTTGTAAACGACAACACACACACACACACTAACACAGAACACTGTGCACTCCCCCGACAACATTATCTGTTCCGGAAATTGCTTCTCAAGCACAGCCGGAGCCCCATTAGAAAAGAAGAGCTCTGTGCTGTAACCTTTTTAAAAAGCCATTAGTGATGCACCTGCTTCTCTCTCTCTCTCTCTCTCTCTATTTGTGCGTCCTATTTGTCTCTCTTGTTAACATTGACACACAACACCAAATTTCTCCATCCTGATTGCCACTTGCACTTCCCAATCTAGCGAGCAACCACAACAACAAGTCCCATTTGACATGGGCGCATCGTCATTATCATCATTTGACTTTATAAGCTACACTTAGGAACTTTTTTTTTTTTTTCTTCATTCCCATTCCATCCACTCCGCAGAGTTTTGAAATGATTGACTTTTAATGCTAGAGTTAAGTCAAATTTGGGCCGCCCGAGCACTCAGTTTACATTTTATAAAGTAATATTTGTGGCTTTTTAAGCGAAAAGCAGCTGTGCCTTGACTTACAAGTGAGCTACGTGCCGTCGTTCGGATGTTCTTGTTGTTGTTGTTGCTTTGACTCGTGAGCAAAAAGTTTGCGATACAAGCAGCAAACTAACTTTTGGCAATTCTTCAAAAAAAATATATATATTTTTAATGGGCTTTAAACTGTTGAATGTCACTCCCAGTTGAAGTTTACTGTCTAATTCAACATTAAACGGGCAAAATGACACATTGTGTTTTTAAAACAACCACATGGCTTTGGCAAAACGCCATAGACGGGCTAATGAATAAAGTCGTCTCCGTGGTGTTATAATTTTTTTTAAAGCAATGGATATTGGAACACAAGCAGTGGAGCAACACGTGTAGACAGATAATATAACAATACTCACGCGCATACATCCTTTATACTCTGCGACGAACTACTCACATCACTGTGGCTTACTGAGGAGTTACCGTCTCGATCGATATCCGTACGTCTGTATTGTTCTGCCCCCCGGGTGGCCAAGGAGCAGCACAATACCCGTTGAATTGTGGTAAAAACTGTTAACATTCTAATTGATGATGTCAATACACTTTTTTTTTTTTTTTTTTTTTTTATCTCAGTACAATATGATACAGCGCAATGTTCGTGATTAAAAAACACATTCCAAAATGTTGTGTTGGTTTTTGGGGGCGGAGGGGCCGGAATGGATTAATGGCACTTCCATCCATTGCAATGAGGAAGGATTATTTGAGCTGTGAGTGTTTGGAGTTATGAGCGTGCCGATTGAACAAATGAATCTCATATCTCAAGGCACCGCTGTCTTCGTGTCTTTTAAAGCGACGCTAAGTAATATTTTTCATTCTTTTTACGGCTTTTACATTTGCAACGTTGTTATTGGGACTTTTCAAGCAACATGAAGTAAGATTTTTGTCCCACTGCGCTGTATTCACATTTGCATCCACTTTCAAAACAACAGTATCAAAATGTTTCCCTCTTACATTTGTGATCTTTGTGACTTTTAAAGCTGCAGTAAGTAATATTTGTCTCCTCTTACACCACACTTACGTTGATAGTTCTGAATTTGAAAGCATTAGTAAGGAATTCATTCCTCGCGCTGCACTCCATGTCGATTTGCGACATTGATAACATTGGAAGCAATTTTAAAGAATTAGTTTCCCCTCCTGACGTTTGCAATATTTGTAGCTTATAAAGCAACAGTAAAGAATTTCCTTTTCTTTGCCGTCACCCCTTGCGAATGTATTTGCAATAATTTGCCGACAATTTGTGACTATTAAAGCTGCAGTAATGAATATTCCCCTCTTCTCCACTCCCTAACATGTGCGTGTGTGCTGCGACTAAGAGACTATGACTGCTTATTAGAAGGAATATGCTACTTTTTATTATTATTATTATTATCATTATTATTATTAGCATCTCAGGCCAGCAAATGTCACATTTAAACGTTATTGTCTGCTTTTTGTCTTTGAGACAAGCAAGACAAATGAAAAGCATCGTGTGCTTTGGTGTTGGTGCTAGCCAATCAGAGGCAAAGGAGAGTGAGTTATCGATCCATAGATACAACGGAGACTTTTTTCCCGGACACGATCCATTTTCATTGTTGCGGTAACACCCGGCGCGCCGCTCACGACGCCGCGAGCCGCTGGCAGAACGGCTTTGGATCCGTGGATGCACACAACTGGGACATTTTAAGGAAAGTTAACTATTGATGACGCTCGCTAGCCCGAAGGCTCAACAGCGAGCGAGCTAAGAGGCAAAACAGCTCGCTCGGTCTCGCAGAGGTCAGAGGTCACTAACTGGCGGGCCCCGGTCGGCGTCCGGACCCAGAAACTGTTCCATACGGACCCACGCCATAGCCCAAAAAGAAGTTGAGTAAAAGACGCCGAAAGATCAGAAAATGACCGATAAAGTAAGAGAACATTTGGAACAAACGGTACTTAAAATGGAACGATCAGTGTCTCACTTTTGTAAGATTTTTGGGAGCACTTATTAAAAGTGCATATAGAGTATGTGAAACTCCATTATGAACCAAAACAACATAACCTCGAAAACGGTTCAGTTGTTCAAATATGTACAAGATGCCAGACAGAAAAGAGGAACGTCAAAAAAAATCAAAACGTTTTTGAAAAAATGTTCTTACGTTAAGCGCTTTAGTCGAACCCGTATAACTTATTTACTTGCTCTTATTGTAAAATGCAGCTCAACGTTCATTGAGTAAATGACAGAACGTTGTACAGTTGTGCTCCTATGTTTGATGGACAGGACATTCCAGATTTGGTTGAGACAACAAGATTTTGTGCTTTCGCAACGGAGAAAATTCCGCAATCGTTGGGGTTTGTATGGGAAATGTCTGCCTGCGTGCCTGCCTTGCGGAGTCGCCTGCTGTAGGAGAGACGACGGACGGGGCCGGAGCTTCGTCGGGACTGATGGGAAAAGGAAGTTACACTCATCGTAAATAGGGAGAGGAAAAGGTCAAAGCCATCAGGTGCACAATTTCGAGAGAAAAACAAAATAGAGGAAGAGAAATGAGCTAAGGATGCAGGTTTATTCATAAATCAATATATTTTAAAGGAAGGCGCGTCTCACAAAGGGTGGCGTTTAACACGCGCACGCGCACGCACACGCACAGTTGCTTTTGAGGTGTCTCTCGTTTTCAGGCCACCAGATGAGCGGAGGATTATCAAGGAGCCTTGGTGGCGATCCCGGGCCGCACGCACGTCTGCTCGGGAAGACCGTCGAGCGGTTGCCGACGTCCCAGGAGAACGGACACAACTGCGACTGCGCTCCTTCGTGACTTTAGGCCCGATGGCTGGCAGGATACCACATCGGAGGTTTTTCTCCGTCAAATGTTTCAAACCAGAAATCCGAGCTATTTTTCATGGTTGAATGCTATCATAAACCATTACGTTGGTATCTTAAATCAACGTCGACATGACGCACTTCACTAAAAGTGTGATTTCGCGTGGTCAATTTGCAAAAGTCACCTTGTGATTTAAGAATCGTACAATGTAAAAGGGCTCATTGGGCTTTCAGTGAAAACGTGTGGGGGGGGGAAACAAGTTTTACACGTCAAATGACTTGATTTAACTCAATAAAAATAAACAGTGCACGTAGTGAAGTTAAGTCGTTTTAAATTTGTGTATAATGTCGTTTCTAACATATTACGCATTCAACAAATAAATGGCAAATTATTATGGAAGTACTAAAAAAAAAAAAAGTCCATTTATTGATGAATACATAAAGTAATTTAATTTAATTTTTTTTTTTTTTTTTTTTTTACAAAGTATACTAAAGTAAAAACGCAGACAAAATGACATTTATTGGACACTTAAAGTTAAAAAAAAAAAAGAAGAAAATGATTACATAATGTAGTTTTGGGAAAACTGGGGGGGGGAAAGGGTTGAATTATGACATGACGTACTTAAATAATATTTACCGTAGCTTTAAATATGTTGCATATTAAAGTGAAAAAGGTCCAATTATTACAAAATATACATTTAAACAATTACTGTATGCAGTCAAAAGAAGAAAAAAATATCCATAATGTAGCTTGAAACACTGGACAGATTAAAGCAAAAATGGCAAATTATACCATAATATAACTAAAAATAAAATTAGTGTGAAGATCATCAGTACTCCCCCACATAAAATAAATATGACTTTAAACATGTTGCTCGCAGTGTTCTTTTCTCCTTCTAAATGTACTTTTGCACTAACTGACAATAAATGACAATAATGCAACGTTAATAAATCACGTTGTGTTGGTGGTGACATCTCTGCATAAAAAAAAAAACGGGGGACATAATGGAAAAGTGGAAAATAGACCAGTGCCGGTTTAAAGGTTTGGAACACATTAAGGTGTAAAAGCTTTGCCGCGTCATCACAATTCACAAGTCATTCGTGCTTTGCTGTCAATCACAGGACACATCCAGTGCCGTGAAAAAGTGTTGGCCCCCTTCTCAAATTCTTACATTTTTGCATAGGTTCCCCGCATGAATGTTCAGGATCATCAAACCAATGTAAATAACATACAAATATAACCCAAGTGAACTTAAAATGCTGTTTTCAAATGGTGATTTTGTTCATTAAGGACAAAAATAAACCTGTTGAGTTCCCTGGCCCTGTGTGGAAAAAGTAATAATGGCCCCGTTAAACCTCTGAAGTGGTTGTGCCGTCCTCAGCAGCAACAACTGAAATCAAGCGTTTTCTATAACTGGCAATGAGATCATTTGGCCCACTCTCCTTTTTCAGAATTGTTTGAATTCAGCACAAATTTCCGAATTTCAATCGGATTCAAGTCTGGACTTTGACGAGGCCGCTCCGAAACCTTCATTTTCTTTTTTAAAGGCCATTCAGAAGTCGACTTGCTGGTGTGTTTCGGATCGTTACCCTACCGCAGAACCCAAGCGCGCTTCAGCTTGAGGTCACAAACCGATGGCCGAACATTCTCCTTCAGGATTTTCTGTTAAAGAGCAGACTTCACGGTTCCATCAATCTCAGCACGTTGTCCAGGTGCTGAAGGCGCAAAGCAGCCCAAGACCATCACACTACCACCACAATGTTTGACTGTTGGTACGATGTTCTTTTCCTGAAATGCAGCGCTGCATTTACGCCAGATGTAACGAGACACACACACACCTTCCAAAAAGCTCAACTTTCATCTCGTCGCTCCATATAATATTCTCCCAAACGTCTTGGGAATCATTCAGATGTTTTTTTTTTTTTTTTTTTTTTTTGCAAAAGTAAGTGATCCTTTATGTTCTTTTCGATCAGCAGTGGTTTTTGCCTTGGAACTCTGCCATGGATGCCATTTTTGCCCAGTCTCTTCCTTGTTGTTGTTGTCATGAACACTGACCTGAACTGAGGCAAGAGAGGCCTGCATTTTTTTTTAGAAGTTGTCCTGAGTACCTTTGTGGCCTCCTGGATGAGTCATCGCCGTTCTCTTGGGGTAATCTTTGGAGGCCGGCCATTTCTGGGAAGGTTCACCACTGTTCCGTGTTTTGTCCACGTGAAGATAATGGCTCTCCCTATGGTTCGCTGGAATCCTAAAGCTTTAGCAATGGCTTTTGTAACCCTTCATAGACTGATAGATGTCAATTACTTTATTTCTCCACTGCTCTGGAATTTCTTTGGATCATGTCATTTGCTGCAGCTTTTTTAGATCTTTTGTCCAACTCGATTCTGTTTAAGTTATTTATTGATTGAACAGGTCAGGAGGTAATCAGGCTTGGGTGTGAACAGTGAAAATTTACCAAACGTTGTGATTAGCCACAATGAATTCATGACTTAACATTCCGTTTCCACACAGAGCCAGGTAACTTTGAATAATTTTTTCTCCTTAATAAATGAAATCGCCATTTAAAAACAGCATTTTAAGTTCACTGGGGTTATATTCGTTTGGTGATCTTAAACATTAAAGTAGGGAAACTATGCAAGCCAATGTTTTTTCATGGCACTGTGCATACAGACAAACAACCAGTCACACTCACATTCAAGCCTACAGAGGATATAAGAAGTCTACACACCCCTGTTTAATAGCGGGTGTTCGAAGAATTGAAACTTTCTTCCACCATTTTTCGGATTTCTAATCTGTGCAACTCAATTTAAAAAAAAACAACTGAAATGATGTGGTTGCACAATTGTCCACACCCTCGAATAACTGGGGATCTAGCTGTGTTCAGAATTGACCAATCACATTCAAACTCGTTTTAATTGGGAGTCAGCTGGAGTCGCCGCGCGCATCGAGACACAGAGGAGCCTACTGCCCATGTCAAACTTTGAGCCAAAGTCAATGGGGAAAGATTGCTCACAACTTTGGATGAACTTGACACCAACCTTTGGGATGAATTAGAGTGCAGACGGAGAGCCAGGCCTTCCTGTCCAACATCACTGTGTGGCCTCACAAATGCGCTCATATGTGAGTCAAGGCAGATGAGCGAATACTTTTGGGAATATAGTGTATCTGTCCCCCAGAATGGATGTTGCGTCACTTGACTCACGAAAACAAACAACAGAGATCAATCCATTAATTTCACTCATCATGACCTATAGACTATTCATCTTGCTTATCTTTAAAAAAAAAAGTTATATTTTTCAAATATTTGTATTTTGCTATCAATATTTTTATTGATGTCTTGTCTGCAATTGATGTGGTGACGCCCATCCATGTAGTGCGGCGCCCTAGCGCCCTCTATTGAACAGCCACTGCAATTTAGTCTTCTCAATCAATACTAACATGACTAAGCTCCTAATCATACATATTATATCGGAAGATCCTGTTTCTTTGGGTTTATTCCTTTTTTTTTTTTGGGAAAGCAAGCAGAGGAGGAGAAAGAGGAGGGGCACAGAGCAGAAAGAGGAGGAGGAGTGCTGTGTACGGCTGACTTGCATGGGATGCTGATGCTGTTGCATGCTGCCTCCGTCCATCCCTCTCCCTCGGACGTGGCGGGGGGGGGGAGAGAGAGGGGGACGGGGGACGGGGGGGGGGGGACAAGGAGTGGTTGTGTGATTCCCGTTTAGCGTACGAGACGGAGAGAAACGGCATGAGGGTGGAAGAAGAGGAGGAGGAGGAAGAGGAGTTGGTGGGGAGGAGGGCGCATCCCCCCCCCCCCAATACACACACACTCCAGCATGGATTCGACGTGGAGCAAACGGAGCGGCTTCTTCTCCGGAGCGGTTGGGAGCGGTAAGTTGACGCTCTTCTTATTTCTACAACTGACACAAGGTGAGGGTTGCCATGGTAACGAATGATGAATGACAGCCTCATCAGCATCCTTCACGCGGCTTCAACACGACCGAGACGGTCCACGGGAGGTTCTGGGTGTGCGTTCTGATTGGACGGGAAGCAAACACAGTAGCGCTCCTCAACAGCGGAGCCGATCGGAAGATTGCTGGGAGTGGATAAAAGGATATTAATGAGAGAAAGATAAAGAGAAAAAATATTTTGAAATGTGAATACGACTAAAATAGTATTAGAAAAGGCAAGTTCGTTAGCACCATTCATTTATGCCTTACACAGGCGAAGAAATAATGATTGAAACAATATGAAATGAAAAACAAAAGTAAAATCCCAACGTAAACGCAGGATCAGTAAAAACAGAAAGCAAAACGGTCATGACAAAACACATTGATTATCAAGTTCAAATCACAAAATTGGTGGTGCAAACAAAACAAAAAAAAGTCATATTTTGGACTTGTGAAAAAACAACAGTGCAAAATAAAGTTTCCGGGCAAGATTTAAACGTAACGACAATTTAAATACATTTTGGGGGAAATAAAAACAAATCTTCACCTTCAAGTTATCACAATGGACAGGTGCTGACTATTTGCTGGAATTGTGTATGCTAATGGCCCAACTGATCCAGCACGGTAGAGTAAAGGTCCGTGTTAGGTTTGTTACTCAAAAGTTGCACCAGTAACTATACTTGGCATTATTATGTAATTATTATTAATATTGTGAATTCGGTGCCGATTAGAGAGCAGCGTGGGGGCTCGTTTCTGTCTTGCCCCACTTATAAACAAAGAGACGACTATGTTTATTATCAGAAACTGTGAGCATTTTCAATATTTTTGGCTTTTCATAATAGTTCCTCAAATGCTTTTTCACGCAAAAAAAAAAAAAAAGTGTACCGGCTAAAGTGCTCTAACGCGCCCTAAACGGCCCAGGTGCCATATGTTATGCACCCAAATGCAGCCATATTGCGTCATCATCATCATCATCATCATTATAGCAGGCGCCTTTAGTTCCGAGCAATTAAGCAGCAATGCAGCATGCGCTCCCGTGTTGTCCGCATGTGAAATGTCATGTGTCCAGCCCCGGTTGATGGATACAATGGGCGTGTGGCAGCAGACAGCAGTCGTGCTGTATAAAAAGAAAAGAAAAGAAAAGAAAAGAAAAGAAAAGGCCCCTCCAGCTGGAGCCAGTTCACTTCCAATCAAGTCAATTCAGGAAACTGAACCCCCCCCCACCCCACCGCCGCCCACCACCCACCGCCAAGCCACTAAATGGCAAAAACCAGATGTCGTCCGCCAGCCGCGAAATAAAGTTAGCGCCGCAATAAATGAAAGGCTAATCGCGTGCATATGCGGATGGTGGATGAGGTCATGTGACGTCACCGTAAGAGTGCACGATTTGCCCCCGGCCTCAACCCCACCCTCAACCCCGCTCTCCCACAGGAAGGAAGGAAGCAAGATGACGCTGTCATGTACTGGAGCTTCGCTGCGACATCCCAGTCAAACGCATTCACGTCACTCCAGTTCAAATGAAGAGCTGCCTTTTTACACCTTCGTGAAGATCGTTGCGGAGAAGACGAGACGTTCGACTTGGCTTGATGAAAGAATAGACATGGGTTAATGAGAGCAGCGATCCCTTAATAATGAGGGGGGGAAAAAGATAGATAAGATAGAAGATAGCAAGATTCTTCACTTTGGATGTCTGGGATTGTTTCCCCCAATCGTGCAGCAGTGCCTTGAGATACGCGTGACCTTTAAGATACGAGCCGTCGATCGGCCCACTTTTTGATGTATTTTTTTTCAATTCACGATAAGCGGCAGTTTGGCAGATGTAATTATAAAATATTCTCCCCAAACAAAGGTTCCTTATTTCCATTCTCAGCTGAATGTTTCTATCAAACTAAACAACAAACAAATCGTATAACACGTTGGATATTTAAAGCAACCATGTAGCCTCCGCCAGCAGAATACTAACATACAATGGAAAACTCCAGAGGCACATGGGCTAACAATTAGCATCTATGGTATGTGACCGTATTATTACCCTTTAAGCAATGGGTATATGAACACAAATGGCACCACAACACATGTAGACAAACCTTATAACAATACTCTCAAGCATATATTCTTTATCCTCTGCAAAGAACGACATTAAATAAGGCGTGTTTTTCAGCAACCATTTTGGGTGGCAAACTAAAGAAACCTGACAATTCAATTCAATTCTCTCTTTTGTAGGTACGGTGGTGCCTTTGCCTTGCGATACGAGTTTCATGTATTCCTGACCATACTCGTATCTCAAAACACACCTCTTTCCATCCATCTTTCCCCACTGAAATGAATGGAAACACCAATAATCCGTCCCAGCCTAAAAGAAATAAATTATGTTTTTAATGAGGAAGAATAACACTCTATAATATTGTACTTTTTAAAAACATCAATAGAAGGGAAAGACTAAGACAGTTTGTGCATCATGATATAATGCTGAAATTCAATGTATTACCTTGACCACCAGGAGGCAGTATAATACTACACTGCCATGCAGACAAAAACAAAGAAGAATGGACTACGACTACAACTACTATGTCTACTTCTGCTACGACTGTAAGTGGTTTAGTAAGATACTGTCAATTTTAATTGACGATAAAGAATATATGCCTGTGAGTGCTGTTATATTAGCAACCTAACCTTTAGCATGTCAATTTTGTTTTTCTTTGCTTGATAGCAGTCGGCTGCGAACGCTACCACAGCGGTGCAGATCTGAGTTGCGCCGCCCGCCACGCAGGAGTCACGGCGTTCACGAAAACAGAGCCCTGAGCGTGCGTAATCGACAACGAAAAGAGTCCGACGCGCTTGCCAGTAGCAGTAGCGCTGCCGTCAGTGTCAGTTGAGGAGGATGCGCTCAAGATGAAGTGGAGAGTGGCACGAGTGACGCTATTAATCTCGAAGCGGTCGAAATGATAAATGAATGTTGTTATCAATTACAGTAAAAGCGTTGCGATCATTCGCTCGTTACATAATACTCCTCAAGAAGGATTTTGAGGACTTTATCTCGCTCGGGGAATGGGAGAATTTTCTGAAATTCAGTTGATACATTTTAGTTGATCATCAACATGAATATTGAAAATCTGCAGTACACGGATGTGGAGGGCCCCATGATTAGGTTTGGCTGGGGCCCCCAGATGATTTCGTACACCTGTTTGTTGTTGTGACTTGCCGTCTCCCAGTGTTCAGTAATTACACTTTATAAAACCAGTTTATTCCTTTACCTGTACATTTGTATTATTTTTTTTACTACAAAAGAGTGCTATTTTCCTTGATTCCCTGCTGTTTTGTGGCGGCTGGTAAGTCACGGTAACACTGTATATACATTTTTGTTTGGTGGTGCAGCGTGAGATTTTCTCATGTAGAATTCTTGTCAGAAAGGCTCCAGGGCCGCCAACACAAAAGATATTTTGGAAATACAACTACAAGATTTCCCCAACAAAGTACAGTGGAACTGTGGGATGCTCGCGGCATTGTGAGCGGGCGCGTTGTCACAGTGAAGCAGCCACCAAGCTTTCCTGGCACAACTCTCGCCACTTTTGCACACTGAACGAAGCAAACGCTGCAGGATCCTTTTGTAGACACGCTGAAGGGCAAAACTGGTAGTCTTGGAACTTTTCTGACGCTCCTCGGCTGTGCCTTGAAAACAAAACAAAAAAAACTGGCTGGGAAACACTCAAGCTACATGAGGCAAATATGCAACATACATCCTAGCATCTATGTTGCAGGGTGTGGGGGTGGTAGGGGTGGGCCTTGTATAGTTCTTGCCGTATTTAATTGTCGATTTTCATTTCTGTAGAGCACTGTGTTGCATTTTAGTGTGTGAAAAGTGCTATATAAATTTGATTTGATTTAATTTTATAACAGTACTCAGTCCTATATTCTTTATCCTCTGTAAAGAATGACAAATAATGCTGTACTGACGAGCTGAGAGGGGTTAGTGTTTCAATGAACAGTGTGTGTGTGTGTGTCTGTCTGTCGGTCTGTCCGTCTTACACTGTCCCCGGGTGGCCAAGGTGGGACATTGAATTAATTCATCAATTAATATTTTTTTAAATTCTATTTCATTATGTCATTACTGTATATTTTATGGAGCGCTTAGCTTATTTTTGTCCTCATTAAAATACACACTGCAGCAATTTTTGTTGTTTTTACGGGAAAGGCTCGTAAGGATGAACGGCGTTCACATTTCCGTTGATTTCAACGGCAAAAGATGATTTGAGATAGGTGTGTCTCGCGTTGCAAGCGCGGTCACGGAACGTATTAAACGCGTATCTCGAGGCGCCACGGAATGTAGTGCGTAGAGTACACACCGGCGAGGTTAAAGGGATGAAAAAAAGGAAACAAATGGGTAATGTTTGTAAACCACTTTGTCCCGCCAGGAGCTCTCCGTGGTGCTGATGCAATACCCCCCAAATCCCCTCCTTCCATCCACTGTATGCTGCCCTGATTGACACGTCCTGCTCTCTAATTGGCAAGTGTGTACCGACATTATTCTCCACGGGACAGGCCTGAGGCAGAAAAGCTGATGAAGGGAGTGGTGGTGGTGGTGGTGGTGGTGGTGGGGGGGGTGCAGCGTATCACACAAAGCACACACCCAGCAACATCTATTTGATCACAGAAGAGCAGCCCTCTGCCCTCCTTGAATACAGTACAAAAAAGCTTTTGTCACTTGACTGTGTTTAGGTGTAGGGTTCGGGTTTTAAAAAAACAAAAAAACATGCAGTCACATTATTGCGCTCGGAACATAATAAAAGAATGTCACATTGTTATTCAAGGTGAACACTTGAATGAACACTCTCTCACTCTTGTCTGTCTTCTCCCATAGGTGCTGTCGCCTGAGGATGAAGAAGAAGAAGAAAAAGATGAAGAAGAGAAGGGCCTTCGGGCTCCGCTCTCGACCACGGGTATTCTTGGGTTGATAATACAGATGTGGATGTTATTGCTTGAGAATACGCGTAGTCGAGTGCAGGCTTTGTCATCCGAAGGACGTTCGGAACGAAAAGGCGCGCTCGCGGGTAAGTTTCCAACGTGATGCAAAAACGCGATAGTCCTCAAAACCGCTCACGTAAATGCCGCTTTTTTTCTTTGTTTGTTTGTTTTGTCGATTTACCATTCTAGGTTTATAAAGCGTTGTCCCTCTTAGCACCTGTAGAGAAAATGAGTTTGCCCGCATCTCCTGCGAAAGGCGCTGATGGCAACGACCTCCCGCACCGCGCTAACGCTAAGCTCAACTCCCCGCAGGCATTATTAGTTCGGGGAGATGAACACTCCAGTCGCACGTCTATTACAAACCTTCCACTACTCCGTCACTTGTGCCCTGGAGGAGAGCGAGAAAGAGAGCAAGAGAGAGAGGCTATAATCTTATTAGCGGTGAGCCGCTTAAATGGCCTGCATGTTTCCGCCTGAATTAGTAGGATTTTGCACAAAAACAACACCGTTTTTAGTACAGAAATTACATTTTGATGAAATTCATTTCTCACACGTAAGCCGGTGCCTATCCCAGTCAATGGCAGAATAGAAAAAAAAAACATTTTATTTATGTCCATATATGTACAGTGGAATCTTAGTTTACAAACAATTCGGTTTATGAACAATTCTTTGAACGAAAAATTACCGCAGGTTTGACATTATTTTCTTTTTCTCACGCCGCATAAACATGATTGGCTCCATGCTTTGGATATCTTTGTTGTTGTTTTGTTGCCTAAAATGGCTGCCACAACCCACAATGCAACGCAAAAACTGCGCTGCATTGTGGGATGCGGTGGCCATTTAGGACTAGCAATGACCACAGTGAACGAAAACATGACTGGATTTGACAAGGTTAAGACAATGGCCCGTTTCCATTTGGATTTAGTAGCATCGTTTAAAAAAACGACACTGTATTTACTTTTTTTTCAAAGGTTACTACCAAAATTATTTGTACTCTTGAAACTTTTCAACCCACTTTTACTTTTTTTTTTTTTTTAAAAAAGACAAATAATTTGGAATGAGGGAATAGTGGTGAACAGACAGGGTTTCACTGCGGTATTTAAAAAAAAAAAAGACAGTTCATATTTTTTTTTTCTGTATACATTTCTACTTGATTAAAAAACATGAAAAGCAAGTATTTAATGTTTATTTGTCTTGGCAGAATACAGTATAAAAGATTTCACGGGGCCCCCGTCTGCCATCTGTGTGGAGCGTGCACTGAAGTCCAATGCCTACCTAATGTGCAATATGGAATTTGAGGGGGGAAAAAAATTCCTGAAAACAGTTTGGACATCACACACGTGAAATGTCAACTCGAAAGGTTTGACTTCCCAAATGCAGTTTGCTTTTTCTTTTCTTTTCTTTTCTTTCGTTCGTTCTTTTTTTTTTTTTTTGTGATGCCACTGCAAAAGAGTGCATGGCATGGTAAAGCCGCAGCAATCATAAAAGGAGGAGAATGGAATGGACATCACAAAGTCAGCTGTGTTAAGTCTACTTAAATCTAACTGTTTTTGCCTTTTAGTATAAGGCAGTGAAGTTAAAAAAAAAAAAAGGTAAAAAGTGTGTCGCATGAAGTGGACAAGATTTAGCCTCCCTCTAGGTTTCCCTTACATGCTACACAAGGGTGAGTCATCTTGTTACATTTCCCTTGACTTCTACTCTACAGTTATTAACTTTTTTTTTTTTTTTTTTTTTACTTGTATGGGAGTTAATAATGTTAAAATGTTTCTTCAAATTGTCTACACGGTTGATAAAGGTTTTTATCACGGCGACAGTTTGATCCCGAATTATTCAATCTTTATGATTTCCCACAGGTACAAAACAAAATAAAAAATGTTTATGGATGCAAATAAATCAGACGCTGAGAGAGAGAAAGCAAGCGAGAGAGGCTATAATCTTATTATTCTCGAGCAGCTCTCGAATGAATTTAGTAGGAGTTTGTACAAAACAACATTGCAATTAGTGGAAAATTAGAATTATTTTTTAAGGTTACTTGAAACATTATGAATATTTTAAAAACAACCTTAACCATTCCCACTGCACAGTTCATAAAGATTTTATGATAGCAACAGTTTGATCCTGGCTTCTTTCCATTATTTCCTGGAGGGAAAAGTGTTTATAAATCCCAATAAATTGGTTGACCAGCGTTCCCAAACGCACTGCTTAACTTTAGAAGTTCCACTGTATAAATATGTTTTCATTTTCCTACTGAATTCCTATCATAACAGAAAGATTTGTTGACGATGAGATGGGTTTGTTGTTTGTCAGCACGTCTGCCGCACAGATCCGAGATTCTCACTTGGAATCCGGAGGCCCACCCGCGGGGCGTTTGCGTGTTCTTCTCATGTCCGTGGCTTTTCTCTGGGTGCTCCGGGCTCCTCCCACATTCCAAAAAACATGCAAATTAGGCTCAGGTGGGTAATAATGGGCGACTTAAGTATCTTCTTCCGGATGAACTTGAAGAGTAGTTTTACTTTTACTCGAGTAGATTTGTTAAGGAGAAGCAGTACTTTTACTCTATTACACGGAGCTACCTTCTATTATTTAGATGAATCTATTGCTTGTGCGGTCTATGTTTTGGTTTGTCAGCGAGGCTTGCGTCACATGACTGTGTTTCAGCAATCCAGTGGCACTACTGGCGACGTTTGACTCCATCTGACCAATCAAGCGGCGGCGGGCGATCACATGACCGCACGCTGATTTTGCACATTCCCACTTGATAGTTTTGTTTTTTGGACTACTTTTTTACTTGAGTGACATTATTCTAAAGTAGCAGTACTCTCACTTGAGTCCAATTTGTGGCCCCTCAACCCATCTCTGATGTGAGGTTCATTAAAGCTGCTCGATTGCCCAAAGGTGTGACTGCCGGGAAAGGCTCCAGCTCACCCTAATAAGGATCAGCACTACAGAAAACGGTTCGATGGAATTGAAACATTGTTCCATTTTTCTACACGTACTTACCTCGTAAAGCGAGGTTGTTGTGCGAGTGGATGGAGCCCATGTAAGAGTCCCCACGTTAGCAAAGTCCGAGAGCTCCACATGCCAATAGGGAAATAAGCTATCGATTTTGCGTCTCTGTTACTATTTTTAGCCGGAATGATGGATGTTTATGTCTTTTATTGATCAAGCCGAGGTGCGGGTCGGCGGGTATGCTGATTAATCGGGAGGCCGCCACCCTATTGGAAGAAGACATTTGAGCGCCATTAGCATTTTTGCTAAGAGATATAAACGAGCGGCAGTTTTGTTTTGTTCTTGTTTTTGCGCTGCGCTATCAGCAATATATTAGCATCTGTGCGCGTGATAAATGACGCTCATATCACTTAATGTCGCATGAGTTTTAACCACCGCGTGAGCACGACGAGCATTTCGTCGCAGCAGAATGCAATTAAGGATTTTAATGAGAATCTCCACACTGGTGTTGTGTAAACTTGTTGATTGGGCAGAGCTGTGGGCGCACTTTTGTTTGGATTTGTCTATGTGTGTGTGTGTGTGTGTGTGTGTGTGTGTGTGCGCGCGCGCTAAGCAACAAAATGACTATTGTGAGCACAGCTCCAGGTGCCTAGCAACCACGTCGCTGTTTCCTTGGCAACAGTTGCCTCGCAGTCACTGTGTGGGTGATTGGCAGACTTGACAACGTACACGGACTGACCCCTGACCCCACGTGCTGAATAAAAGAGGATAAAGAGCAATAGAGGGAGGGGCAAGGGCAGGCGCGCTTGCGCACACACAAACACACACACATGGGAGAGGCCAAGTGATAATCACTCTCCATTGTAATTGTCCTCCAGCATGTTTCATAAGGTGTCGTCAATAGCGCTCCAGCTGGGCTCTGTCATCAAACACAACACCACACACACACGACCACTCCATGTCTCATTTATTGTCACAGGCTACTTGTGTTACCATATGTGTACTGCGGTCATGAATGGGAAAACGTGAAGGGAGTAGACGACGGTTTTGGATTTTGAATTTGTAGCGCCGTTAATTACAATATGTTCTGGGCTCGGTGACCGGGTTGTCTGTTTTCTGCATTAAATCAGCAGTTTGGCGTGAAAAAAACAAAGATCATCTGTGCAATTCTTCAGTAGGCTACTACTTTCATTTGTACACATTTCTATTTCTTCTGTTGGTGAAGCAGCTCCTTCATAGGGCAAAAGAAGCATAGTGACTTAAACGTGGAGTATGTAACAATTGTTTTGTCCTTTTCAGCCAAGCCACTACTAGAGGAGATGAAACAATGCTGATTAAGCATATCTGCTCCGCTAACATCGTGCTGTATTTTCAGTATTTGCTTTTTTTTTTGTATATTTAGTGAATGCCCAATTCACTGAAAAAAGTGCATCGGAATCTGAATGGGTTTCGGCTCTCGTGGTGGATATGGTTCGATTCGCACGACGCAAGCGCTATTCATTTGCAGTCTGGATACGGAGGAGTGAGTCTCAGTCTCCAATAACATCACAACAGTTGCTAGATGAGTTGATAGTTGCCTTTTTATATTAATTGTTTATTTTTTTTCAAAGTCACTGCAGGGTTCGGAAAGTCCCCATATAGAGCAAAAAAAAAATAACTCCGTTACTAAGTTGGCAACATTGAGTAACCACGTCCTAGCTCCGTCCCAGTCGTCATGGGAACAAAAGCCGCACTTGGTATTGGGATGAGACAGAACCCCCCCCCCCCCACAACAAAGTGATTTGAACCAGACTGTGAGATGTGAATGTTCAGTGTGCTGCAGTTCTTTGTCCGTCATGTACCAGAGACCTTTTAATAAGCAAAGCAAAATGTATAGAACATTTCATACATAAGGTAACGCAATGTGCTTTACATTATTAATATAAATAATAAGACACCCAAGACCTGTTTAAAAAACTAAACTGCCATGTCTCCTTTAATGTTATTTTTTTCAAAGTAAAAAAAAAAAAAAAAAAAAAAAAAAAAAAAAGTCCTGTACTATGAAAAAATATTTCAGGGTTTTCTTCTTTGGGCTTTTCATAATAACAGCCTGAGGAATAACCTATTCATTTCAAATTTTAACACCTGAAATTATTTAAATGCTTTATAAATATTTGCATATTGCCTGTTGATAGCTGTTCAATGTTCCTTTTATATTTTCCCATCCTAAGCTCTGGACCAAAACTGCAGTATTTACTACATTTCAATTTAAAATACAACAAAACCAGAGAGAAAACATCCACCACCTGTTTGTAACGTTTATTCTTATTGCTTCCATTTTGACAATCATCCAGGTCACAGCAACTACAGTCAAGTTTTTTTTTTTTTTGCACACCATGTGTTCAGTTGCATAGAAAACCAACACACACACACACACATTAAATAAAATCACAGTGTATTGTACATATTTAGTGATTATGTGTAACCTTTTTAGCAACCAAAAGAACCTGAATGATTTGATTTCGCAGTGAGATGACCAGATGCTGTGTCACCATTACGAAGACGACGAGAGCAGCGGCTCATTATTATTTACTGGACATGATGCTTGACCACAGTAAAATATTGGAATGACGACATTTTGTGACATCATAAGCACAGACTGCAGAATTTCAAACTCCTTCACTGCCATTGATGAGTTTTGACGTTAACTGGGAGTACTGGCAGTGAATGAGTTTTTAAGTAAATTAAAAAAATCTTTAACAATATATTATGTTTTTCCGTTTGGTATACACTCGTTGGCCACTGCATTAGGTCTGCCTGCATAATAAGATCCAGTACTGTAAAAAACAAACAAAACACTTAAAACAGGGGTGTCAAACTCATTTTTGTCATGGGCCACATTATAGTTATTATTCCACTGAGTGCCGCTATGACTGTGAACCAAATAAATGTATGATTGTCTCATGATATAACATATACCGGTACACACCAAATTGATAAGATAACTAGTTTTGAAATGAGAAGCCAGTTAAAAAAAACAACAACAGTTCAACAGTTATTCAATTCATTCTAAAAGGTTGCTTGGTCACAAAAAAATGACTGCATTATCTCAATATTATTAAAATTGAAGACAATTTGCAATTTTGGTATTTTACCAAAATTACTAAGTAAACACGTTTTGCTTTCGCAGGCCACATAAAATGATGTGGTGGGCTGCATCTGGCCCCCGGGCCTTGAGTTTGACACCTGTGCCTTAAATTGTGCCACCCCCCCCCCTTTTTTGGGGGGGGGGTGGTAATTAAGTCATAAAAGTAGTCATTATTTTCTGTTCTTTTTTTTAATGTTTCTGACTGTAGTTTTCAGTTGTGTGGAAGTGCCCCCATGCACAATTGAGCGTGTCGCATGAATCCAACTTGAATGCGACTTTAAGAACGCGGGAGGAAGCCGGAGGGGAGCATGTGAGATCTGAACCCCCCACCCCCACCCGACCACTAAATCACCGTGCTAACCACTAAATCACCGTGCTGCTTAATATTGTCACCCACGTGATGTGACGAAATTGGAATTTCCGATTGCATGTCAGATGGCGCAAGTGGCCAGCGACTGTAGCTTCGGTCTGGATTCTCAAGTGAACACACAGCCAGATCTTTCAGCATGGGATTCTTGCAGGCATTTTTAATAAATTTGCACCGTTGAAGTAAAGCCAAAAACATTTTAAAATAGAAGCAGGAGGGGGAGGGGAAAAGTAAAATATACATTTGAAAGTTTGACTGGCAGTCGCGCTCACGATGGGCGCGCGCACGCACGCGCACGCACACACACACACACAAGTGGAAAATGCCAGCCATTATTTATAGTCTCGCTCCACCTCCGGGGCTACTGATTGGCCGATTCACAAGCGTCTATCCAATCACTGTACACGTCCACTGGCTCCGACAGATCTGGAGAGGGAAGGGTTAAGGAGACTTTGTTGCGTGACATCATTTTGTGTCAGAAATGAGATGAACTTCGGAAATCAATAAGTACAACGTGACAAAGCGCATCGGGCTGTTTTTAAGAGGATTATCAATTATCACAAAGTGGATATAGATCGGAAAGATCAACTACTCATCAAAGGGTTCGACCAAAAGGTGTTATTCTTTTGGACAAACCAACAAAGGTTAAAGTCGTAATATTACAAAGACATGTATTATTATGAAAACATTTCATGTTTTTTTTTTTATATTGAAAAAATTATGAATAGTCATCATTTTATGAGGGAACAAATTATAATATTCCAAGCATTACATCATAATCGCATAAGGATTTGTTTGGGGATTTTATGAGAACTAAATTAAGATATGAGACTAAGATGATAATTTTACGAGAATGGTCATATGCTATAAAACAAAATCTTAACACTTTTACAAGAATAAAGTAGTCGAAGTAGTGAGTTATGAGAGCAAATTCAGAATATTAGAAGTTTGAAAGCATCATTTCAAACAAAGTCATTTTCTAAAACCAAGTTGCAATTTTCAGGAAACCGTAATAGAATAAATGTACTTGTAATTTTATGAGGAAGTCTTATATTGCATGTTATGAGAATATGGTGAAACATACGAATAAAATGTTATAAAATGTAATAATAAAATTTGACAAAAGTTGTCATGTTTTGTGAATAGCTGCAAAGCTACGACAGACGTCTTCTTTTGGTTTATAAAAGTAGTATAAAAATCAAACCTTAAAATTTGAGGCTTAATGTCAGACAAAATATTTAAAATGGAAAGTTTTAAATGTAATTAAGATAATGTGATAATGAGCAGGAAAAAAAAGGTGTAATTTCAAATAAAAAGGTCACATCAAAATAAAAAGGTCACATCAGAAAGTCATAACATTACAAGAAACATTGCATTTTTACGAGAATAATTCTCAGTGTACAGGTGCAAAAAAATGAACATTTTATAAATTAAAGCAGTGAATGAATGAAGTCATAATTTTTGAGAGCGGTTAATGTAATGCTCACAAAAGCGCTGACATGAGCTCATCACAGGGCCCACTTTGGCTTTTTCCCAACAATAAATGTCTTTCTGTTCTCATGAAAACACTCATTAATAACTTCTGTGTTTTAAGACCTTTGTTGGCATTCTGCGCAAGAATTCCGCACACAAATGCCTTCCTCCAGCCTTCTGTCAGCCGCGACACTTCGCGTAACTCGCCCGCCGCCGACCACGCCGATAACCTCCGACGCTACATCGGCTGTCTGAGCACGTAGGAGGCAGGCGCCAAATCCTCAATTAGGATTGGTACAAAGACCAAAAAGCGCACGGAGTCATGATGTGCCAATAAATCAGCGGTTAAACGGCCGGGGCAAGACGATTATGCTGAAAGCTTCCAGTAAATGGACACTGTGGTAAAGCTAATGGAAGTGTCTCAAGCTTATCGTTAAGAAACATAACAGGAAAGACCACGCGTGCGTATTCTTATGGACACAGTCCTCGACGAAATGTTTCACGGTCCTTCCAACGCTGCTTCCCGTTAGCGTAAAACTGCTGTGTGACAATTTGTCACCGTGCGTTACAGTGACTCGCCTCTTCGCCAGCCATTCTCGGTTCACGACGGCGTTCCGTTTGGAAGTGAGTCAGAGCACTTCTAGGACCGGTGTCACAAATCATATACATATTGGGAACGTGTGCGTGGCCTGCAGATGAACTCCAGCACAACTTCAAACACAGCCGTATACACGTTCGCCAACAAACAAGCGCCACTATACTGACCGACATTAAAATAATGTAATTAAAACCGAGGCCGGTTTTATTCCTAAAATGTCCACCTAATATTTAATGTATATTCTATTTTCGATCAAAATCGTCAATTAATTAAATAATCAGGTCAGCCGCGACGTAATCGGGAGGGCTACGGCTAACCGGCTTTAGCAACGGAGTCCGAAAGTTGAAGCATTTCACCAACAATACTAAAGAAGAATAAAATGCAAAACCTGCGAGACTGAACTTGCCTTTCACGGCGGCATGACAGCGCATCTAAAAAGGAAGCACATTGTGGTTAATTCAATTTTTGACGAAGCGGGACAATCATCTCGCTGAGCTATTTGGCTAGTTAGCTACTAATATTTATGGCCTCACGAACCCCAACTTTAATGCAGCTATTTCCTTAGTGCAGGGGTGTCAAACTCAAATTCACGGTGGGACAAAATTAAAAAGTGGGACAACGTTGCCGGCCAAACTTAATATTTAATAGGCTTTACACGATTAGGATTTTTGGGGCCGATCACCGATCAACGAGTTGAAAAAAAAAAAACATAACCGATCCGATTACAAGATGGAAGAGTGTGTCTATTTAAACGACCTGTTCATTTACTGTATATACTTGTGTACTTAATTGCTCAAAAAATATATATTCTTTTTTCATCTATTTATGCCAGTGAGGCATAGTGACAGACAGAACAAATGAATGGTCTTCTATTAGATGGCAGGAAGTAAATACAGTACTTAATGTATCCACGTTTTGTGACATTTTTGTTTGTTGGTGTGCCGTGAGATTTTTAAATTGTAAAATATGTGCCTTGGCTCCATAAAGGCTGGAAATCACTGCTCTCGTCAGATCGTGTATTCTAATCGGTCAGGTCAAACCAACATTACAACGTGACAGAAATAATGGGTGCTAACTTACTGTAATTACATTACTTTTGATATGGTCTTGCCGCCAAATATAATTACATCGTGGGCCAAATTTGGCCCCCGGGCCTGAGCTTGACATAGGTGCACGAGTGTTTCCGTTTCAAGCCGAGCTTACCCTCACGATTTATACCTCCAACATGGCCTACAAACAAATATCGATCACGATCGGAAGCCGTTGATTAATACGCAAGCATAGGTCTTTGTGAGAGACTAAATCACATAGCATGAAGAAGGATACACGTAATAGGCGTCTGGAACTCCTCCAAACAGACTGTACAAGATATTATTCCAGTATTTCTCGTTCTCTCCCTTGAAATGGGTAGAAAGAAACGTTAGCATCAACTAGTAAATGAAAGGAACGTTAAAAAAAAAATTTAAAAATACATTTACATTTTGACGTCACATGACTTCTCGTGGTTGCAGAAGGGGCAGGTAAACTGAGTGGCCAGATCCCCGGTCATCTTCTTCTTAGGTGGGGGTTTCCGTTTGGACTTGCGGCGACCCATCCCTCCAAAAAAAATTTCTGTGGCTGTTATAAAACACACAGGATCAATCGGAACAATGAGGGACTGGAACAAAATACGTTGCCGTTGCGCTATCGATGCCTCCAAACTCTCTGCTAAGTCAACAAGCTAACATTAGCATGCTTGTTACTCATTCCCCGTAGAACAATTATGGCTAATAAATGGCACACAAGTTACGATTGCGACCTAAACGTCGATTAGGATTCCAAAAGTCACATCTGTGTATAGCACAGCGATTTTAAACAACATACGGAGATTAAAGTTTGCTCTTGTTTACCTTTGCTAGCGACACACGTTGCGTTACGGCGGAAACTAACTTCCGCAAGACCCGGCATTGGCAGCGTTTGCGGTTAAATGATTGGACGAGGTCGAGTCGCTTCGGGCCATTCATTGGCTCGTACACATGTCAGTCACGCAACTAGCAGTGACGCGATGGTGTTGCCGCGTGCTGACGTCAGCAGCTACAGGTTTGCCAAATTACACTAACGCTGAGGTTTAAACGATATCGTTGTTTATAAGCGGACCCTGACGCTTTATCGACATAATTTACGTGTTGAAAAATAAATATTATTTATTACTTTTATAATACGCTCGCTCAAGTCACGAACAAAGGTGAGCCGAACCTCACGAGTGGTTCAAGTTGACACACTTAGCTAAAACAGGTTAAAGCAAGCGCTAATGGCCAATTAACTCACTGGGAAATTCTCGAATTGTATTATGTGCTCAATGTGATCCTAGCTTGAGAGCCAGTAGTTGTGAAGAAACTCGAATCTGTAAGAATTAATCGTCAATAATTCCTTTAATTTATTTATGAAGTCTGTGAAACGTGGCCAAAGCTTATAGAAACATCTCTTCACGGTATACTGAGACATAAGGTTGTAGGCCTACTGGAAAATACAAAACCATTGCATTATTTATTTTTTTAATAGTAATTTTGCCCACAAGTGTTGATGCCTGGAGAAAAACACACACACACACACACACACACACACACACACAAACCTAAAAAATGTGCGGCGGATTCATTTTAATAAAAAAATAATAACCCTTATTTTCAAATGTTATTTTTACTTTATTACATTTTAATATATTTAAGTAAATGATTTAATAAAATTAAATAAATTATAAACTTGTTTTAGAGCAATATTTTTGTGATTACAATAAATAATGAATTAACCAATTAATTAGACAAATGATACCAAAATAACAAATACAGTTTAGTGAACCAATGTTGGTAAAAATTAATGCCGTAATTCTAACGGGACTCTTGATCTTGTAAATGCTTGGTGGACCAGTTTAAAGAACCATACTTTTCCCACCTCTGCCTTGAACGCCACCACACACGTGAGCTTTACAGATGCCACGTCTGCTATGCTGGTGCTGTGCGTGGTGGTAAACACCACTACTGCGACACATGGTGTTTTTAATCATGGTGAAGGTAAAAACAGTCCCCGAGTGGCACCATTTTTTCCTGCAGGGAAAAAAAAGGGAGATGACTGCTTAGACATTCGGTATTCATTCAAGTGAACAACACACCTGCCGATTAATTGCTGGCTTGCTGCCTGTCCGCGTGGAGGCCATTTTCATAAGTACAGTAATGTGAGCATTGTGTTGTCACAGCAGGGATGTCGGTGATGTGGACAGTGAAGGTGGTAGGCCTGGGAGCAGTGGCTTTCTCCCTCAGTGTGGAGCTGCTGTGGAGGCTCCTGCGTCACCTCAGACCACCGACAGTTCTGAACGAGGTCCTTTTCTTTCCCTCCAACGTGGCCTGCATGGAACACATCTTCTCTCCTACTTCCCCCCAGTGAGTACCTGATTGTGTTGAGCGTCATGAAGCTGCTGTGATTCAACGGCAAAACAGTGAGAGAGGAGCTCTGTGTTCGGTGGTGCTTTTGCGTTTGAATAAACTCGTTTGCGGCACAAGTATGTCTTTTCAGCGGGCACGACGTCCTTGAAGAGTAGAAGTGCCGACTGGCAAATGTTAGAAAGAAATCTGTCATCCGCTGAGTCTTGAAACTGTTTGGCCTGCTCCGCGTGACAGCACCTTACATGGATGTAACCTTGTTTGCTGCATTCTTAACATTGCAATGTCACAGCTTTTGTGCAGTATTAGCTACAGCAAGAGTGGGAACCCTTCAACCCGTGGGCCTCGTCCTGTATGTGCGGCGATAGCATTTGATTCTGCCATGATCCAAATGAAAAGAATAAACAAAACCTCAGAGAAAATGTTATAAAAACAAGAATAAAGAGACTGCTGAAACTAATGCCACACAAACAATTATATGCTTTCATATTTTTATTGAAAAGAACATGAACATTCACAGGGCAAGGAGGAAAAAGTAAGGGAACCCTTGGATTTAACTTGTTGACCCTCCTTTGGCAGCAATAACCTCAACCAAACGTTTCCTGTAGTTGAAAATCAGATGTGCACAACTATCAGGATGAATTTTAAACCTTTCCTCTTGACAAAACTGATGTCTGGTGTGGGTAACTCTCTTGAGGATTGAGGTCAGTACTTTATATATAAACTTGTGTAAAGCTGGAAAGGTTACAAAAGTATCCCTAAAAGTCTTGATGTTCATCTGTCCATTTAGACAAATTGTCTATAAATGTAGAAGGTTCCGCACTGTCGCTTGTCTTCCAAGGAGTGGCCGTCCTGTAAAGGTGGCTGCAGGAGCACAGCGCGGAATGCTTAATGAGGTCACACAAAAAAAAGAACCCGAGAATGTCAGCTGAAGACTTACAGAAACCACGAACTAGTAACTGAAAATCATGTAGATCCAAACGAGGACCTGAATATCATTTAAATAAAATCCCAACAAACTAAAATGACTAGGAGCTGAAGATCATGTAGGAAAAAAATAATAACAAGGAACAGTTTCTATTTTTGTTTACTTTCAGCCCCTGTTGCTGTCCATTGCCTCACGGTGTACAAACGTCCTTCACTCGTCTTCTGCGCTTCATCCTGTCAGCTACATCGTCTCTGGACTTGTGTTTGTTTTCTTTCTCCAATATGGACCTGAGCAGGGCTGTTCTGCACCTGTACAGAAAGAAGGTAGCTGTCAGAGTCCTGGTTGACAAGCAATACTCAGTCATCTCAGGCTCCCAGGTCGGTGCGCTCCGCAAGGCGGGTAAGTGAACCCTGCGTGGAATTACTCGTTGTGAATTTTCAAAATCACTTAGTTATTGCGTCAGAACTGCTCTCTGGATGGAAAAATGTTTATTTGTCCAATAAAAAGGACCAAAGTGACCTGAAGGAACCAAATCCCATTCAAAGTCTGTTGTATTAAACATACAGCAACTCCTCCCATCCAAGACTTCTACAAGTGTTGTCGCAAACAAATTATTTGATAATCAGATCTGTATCCTTTTTCAACTGTGTACGCTACTGTAAATTAGACATGATTTTGAGTAAGTCAACCAAAACATTGACAGTGTGTCACAAACACAAAAGAACCCCCTGAGATTTCATATATTTTCGATTAAAAACACTTTGAGCTCCATACATTATGTACAGTCGAACCTCTAGAGTAGAACACAGTCTGTTCTGACACCCTTGGTTGCCTTCCAAGTTGTTTGAAATTTAC
Source organism: Phycodurus eques (assembly GCF_024500275.1). NCBI lineage: Eukaryota > Metazoa > Chordata > Actinopteri > Syngnathiformes > Syngnathidae > Phycodurus > Phycodurus eques. Next base: position 28,495,993 of record NC_084530.1, read on the forward strand.
TTTTAATAATTTCTATTGTAATTTATAAATTTACAATTTAACATATTTTCTCATGGGGAAAAAAAAAAAAAGTGAATGAATTGCCATCTCTATAAGTGATAACGCAATAGAATCTCTATGGGCGCTTCCTTTAAGGGTGCGGGGGTATGTTTAATTTAGCCAGTTGGGGGCTTAATGCAAGGTAAGCAAGGCTGCATTGAATTTTGTTGGATGCAGAGATTACAGATAAGCGGTGAAGGTGTGTGTGGGGGGGGGGGATCTGTGTTGTTGTTGTATCTATGCGTTTCCGAACCTCTATTGAGCCAAGACACCCAACATCTCACAGCTCGCCACCAAGCAAAAATGTCACAGAAACTATCCATCCATCCATTTTCTGACCCACTTCTCCTCACTAGGGTCGCGGGCGTGCTGGAGCCTATCCCAGCTGTCATCGGGCAGGAGGCGGGGTACACCCTGAACTGGTTGCCAGCCAATCGCAGGGCACACATAGAAACAAATAACCATTCGCACTCACACTCATGCCTACGGGCAATTTAGAGTCCCCAATTAATGCATGTTTTTGGGATGTGGGAGGAAACCGGAGTGTCCGGAGAAAACCCACGCAGGCACGGGGAGAACATGCAAACTCCACCCAGGCGGGGCCGGGGATTGAACCTGGGTCCTCAGACCTGTGAGGCTGACGCTCTAACCAGTCGGCCGCCGTCACAGAAACTATGAATATTGAAATCATGATGAGCCCGTCTCAATGTACTCACAAATTAACTTACTTAGTGTGAAATCTGGGCCTGTTGAACACGAAGTTTATTTACTCGCCATGATTTAAAGAACTAAATCCCAGTTTATTTTAAAGCAAATATACATTGTATGTGCCAGCACTAGTCAAAGCACGTTACTCGGATTAATATTGCGCTCTTGGAATAAGCATTACGAATCCAGATCAGCTCACAACACGGTAAGTACAAGATGATGATGATGACGCCGACGATCATGGTTTATCCTGTAGCGTTTGTGCAAACTGTATAATGAAATGAAATATGTAGCTTGTCGTTGCTGAATATTTACTGTCAGTATATATATTTTTTTTGAGTAAATAAATGGGGCAGGAATTGGCAAACTAGCCACACGCTTCTGAATTTAAGAATGAATAACGGCACACAATTCTTTCATTGTCTATGTCTGTAAAATGCTTCATTGTCAATACGTCTCCTTTAAGTCATTGTACGGACAACCCGGCGTCTGCTTGTGTATGCAGTTAACCGTTGTATTAAGCTTAAGCTGTCTCGCGTCTCACATGAGTTCGCTCGTGATGATTGTTTGAAGTGCAAACTGTAGGATTTTTGGGCCGTTCAATTTTGGAGGTTCCACTGTTTTAAATAAATGAAATGAAATCAAGCACTCGGCGGAGTGATTTTGCAGAGCTATTGGCAGAGTCTACCGGAAATATGACTCAGGTCCTTCTCAATGGAAGGCGCACAGCCCGTTCTTGGACTCGCGGCATCAATGCCAAGAAGTCTCTCCTCGGTGTTTCCTCAGTGGTGAATGGAGGCATGACGGCATCCGTCTGACCTAATGGACTCTCGCAACTGCGAAGGGCTTTGTGTGCCTCGTCTCCCGCTCGCTAGCTCCCTTTCTCTTTCAGCCTTCCATATTTGCGAAATTGCCGCTGCAGAGTATGGTTAAGTAAGGATGAAGTAAGTAGGAAATTGGCAACGCGGACGGCGCATTTCATTAGGCCAAGTGTTTGTGAGTGAGTGTGTTTGTGAGGATGTTGAGCACTTCAATCCAGCCGTCGTGTCTTGTCTTTGTCCTGCACGCTGCTTATAAAGCTGAATCAGTGGCACGAGCCCATGCGCTGCTAAGCGTCAATACGTTTCTGCTCTCCCATTAACCTTTCAGAATCAAGTTATCAGTCCTTCTTTCCATTTTTCATTGGCAAACTAAACTCAAAGAATGAAAAATGGACTGATTATTTTATTTGCTTTTTAATGGCACAAAAATAAAAGATGACAGATCTTTAATCATTTAATTTTAGAGTCATGTCGAAAATACAAAATGGGAAAAAAGGGCCACAGGACTCAATTTGATTTTAGTATTTAATTGGTTGTGTTTGCGTGACCTGGAGGTTTTGTAACAAGCATTAATAACACTACATTAGCTTGTTAGTAACGGAATGACAAGGACGTTTTGTGCTCATCTCACTATGCTCACAATTTGACTGACTTGGTGTGAAAATTGGACATGCTTAATTCGACCACCGAGTTTCTATACCTGCTGGAAGCCGTGACTCATTCATTCTGTTGTATGAATGTGGATACGTGGCTTCATTGTGCTTTATCTAATGGAAGAGTATTTAATGGTCATGCCTGTCACTATTTATCGCTGGCACTCCTGATGATCTCTCAAGGCACACGAGTGGACCGTGCCCGGTTGGGCATCAGTTTCAGGCTGAAGTACTTTTAAGCGACTAACACATTTAAAGTGTGTGTGTGTGGAGGGGGGGGGGGGGGGGGGGGGGGAATATGATTGGATAATATTTTTACAGCAGGTTCTGTGAAGGTGAAAGTTGGTTTCAAGGTACAATTGAGAGGGGATATTTAAAGGACCTCTTCAGGGTTAAGTAGCAGCTTGTTGAGACAAGAGCCTGCTGCATTTCCAATGTTATCTTAAATTTGGATGAATCACACCTGAACGTCATTCAACATTTGTGGGAGAAAGGAACAGTGGAAAAAACAAGGTATACCAGAAACATTCATACGCATGCATCAATCTACACATGAACATCTATCATTCAAGCAGCCCATATGAAATAGTCACTTGCCGATATACACCGCAGTAAATGCAGTATAATCACAATGGCGCGCCATAAATCCCTCGCGAACGCACTCACTCGCCTTTTACTGAATCGGCCTGAGCCGAGCCGAGCCGAGCTGCAGTTGGCCTTCGTCCAGCATCATAAATAGTTGTATTACAGCCTCTCTTAGTCCAGACAAGTGAGCCAGCCACATTTACCATCTCACAACACACATGCAGCCAGACTCGCTGGAGACGCCCTGCGAGACAGCATTTTACCTGATTGCTTTTCGCGCAGTGCACTCTTGTGGTGATATTTTATGCTTTTTATAAGGCCGTAAGGTTCTTTTTTTTTTTTTATAACATTTTCTCGGAGATGTTGAGCACTATGCAAGCTGTGTAATCCCTGACTGAACAAGTTTGTGTCGATCTGTCCCGTAATACCAGTTTATTCGTCAAGAGGCGATACTCAGTCACAAAAGGGGATAATGTCCTATTTTTCTTTTTTTCTTTTTTTTTAATACAAAGAGATCCCACTAAAACGCAGCGTCTGAGCATTAACAGTAGATCTGGTATTCATCAACGTGCTTGTTATACAAAACACAGCAAAGACAAGATGTCTCATCCAAATGTTCAATGAATCAACTATTGTGCCCATCCCTAGTATGTATATACTGTATATTGTTGAAATATTATAAATACACGTTTGTTCAAAATGGTCCTGAAGTCTTTGTGTGTAATTTATACGGTAGCCTGTTCAGGCATCAAACAAATTGAGTCTTACACAATACACACTGTTACATTATATTACAACCCCAATTCCAATGAAGTTGAGACGTTGCGTTAAACATAAATAAAAACAGAATACAATGATTTGCAAATCATGTTCAAACTGTATTTAATTGAATACACTACAAAGAAAACATTTAATGTTCAAACTGATCAACTTTTGTTTTTAGCAAATAATCAATAACTTAGAATTTTATGGCTGCAACAAAAAAGCTGGGACAGGGTCATGTGAAAAAGACGTTGCTTGGATGGCAGCATATGTTTCTCCAAAACCTGTATGTACCTTTCAGCATTTATGGTGCCCATAAGAGTCCGGATGGTTCTTTTCCTCTTTGGCCCGGAGGACACGACTTCCACAAGTTTCAAAAACAATTTGAAATGTGGACTCGTTGGACCACAGAACACTTTTCCACTTTGCGCAGTCCATCTTAGATGAGCTCGGGCCCAGAGAAGCCGGCGGCGTTTCTGGGTGTTGTTGATAAATGGCTTTCGCTTTGCATAGTAGAGTTTCAAGTTGCACTCACGGGTGTAGCGCCGAACTGTATTTACTGACATTGGTTTTCTGAAGTGTTCCTGAGCCCATGTGGTGATATCCTTTACACATCGATGTCGGTTTTTGATGCAGTGAGGGATCGAAGGTCACGGGCATTCAATGTTGGTTTTCGGCCTTGCTGGTTACATGCTGTGATTTCTCCAGATTTTCTGAACCTTTTGATGATATTATGGACCGTAGATGATGAAATCCCTAAATTCCTTGCAATTGTACGTTGAGGAACATTGTCCTTAAACTGTTCGACTATTTTCTCACGCACTTGTTCACAAAGCGAGGAACCTCGCCCCATCTTTGCTTGTGAATGACTGAGCAATTCAGGGAAGCTCCTTTTCTACCTAATCATGGCACCCACCTGTTCCCAATGAGCCTGTTCACCTGTGGGATGTTCCAAACAGGTGTTTGATGAGCATTCCTCAACTTTCTCAGTCTTTTTTGCCACCTGTCCCAGCTTTTTTGGAACGTGTTGCAGCCATAAAATTCTAAGTAAATGATTATTTGCTAAAAACAATCAAGTTTATCAGTTTGAACTTGAAATGTCTTGTCTTTGCACTGTATTCAATTAAATATAGGTCGGACATGATTTGCAAATAATTGTATTCTGTTTTTATTTATGTTTAACACAAGGTCCCAACTTCATTGGAATTGGGGTTGTACAATATTATATATATATATATATATATATATATATATATAATATTAGAGTTTGTCGGCCCCTTTAGGGTCCCCGATGGTAGGAAAGGTACCAAAAGAAAAACCGTACTTTCATTAGCAAAAACATCATGACAATCCACTGTCTCAAAGAAATTCAAGCAGAAATATATATATGGATTTAAGAATTGTGAAGCTGCTATCAAATCAGGGGTCCTATAGGCCAAAAATGTAAATAATGTTCTTGATTGAAATAGCTTTTGATTTCAGCAAATACGACCTCCCAATGCTGCAAATTCACTAAATGACTCTTTTCAGTTCTTTAAAACATGTCAGATGTTGTGACACACTGTTGTGGGTAATATTTTTCAACAGTGTATTGGAAGTTTTGTTTTTTTTGTTTGTTTGTTTTTCAACAAAATGTTTTCATTGGAGCTTTGTTTGAAAACATTTGAATTCTGACTTCAAAATTGTGCCAACTGCAAAATATCAATTGCACCATAATTTGGAACGCAGTATTGTACTCCAAGTCAGTTGTGTGTGTGTGTGTGTGTGTGTGTGTGGAAGGATCAATATCTCCATTCCACTTTCTATTTCAACTTTGTTCACCCTGATTGTTTCCACAGCAGGCCGGTTCATCCATAATGCAGTGAAGTGGCGTCATCCCTCACTCTCGCCCTGATCTTCTTCCTCCTCCTCCGCAGGGATCTGCGTGCGCAACGTGGGCCGCTATGTGCACATGCATCACAAGTTCGCCCTGGTGGACGGCCGGCGCCTCATCACAGGCTCGCTCAACTGGACGCTGGCGGCGGTGCAGTGCAACGCCGAGAACATCCTCGTCACCGAGGAGCCGCGTCTGGTCCGGCCCTTCGTCGGGGAGTTCCGGAGGTTATGGGCGGACAATGACCCGTGTCAGAATGGACCCTCGTGCGACCGAAATGTGGCCCGCAACTGATTACCATGGTGCGATATGCATACAAAGCCCTCCTTGTCACTTTTGAGTTTTGAAAGACTTTAAAGTAGTTCAAGTGCACACTGACATTTAGCGTGAATGTTCAGAGACGAGCGTTTTCGTTTCATTTCTCCTCCGTGGTATTAATAACATGCTACTTTCCCCATGTTTTGTTTCCAGCTTGCGGCACATGAGATTGGCAGGAGAGCAGTGACGTCACGGCACCGCGTCCGCACAGCTTGCAGCTCACTCACAGCCCGTGGGGGGCGTATTTGCGTGGTATAGGCAACTTGCTACGATGTGCTGTGATGTCGACCAGCATTAGACACTCAACAAAATGAAACTTTTGGCTTCACTTCACATTCTCGCCTCTGATGCTATAGGTTAATACATTTCTTTTAATATTTTTTTTTTTAGGTCAGCCTAATAACCTTTAAATTACCCCCCAAAACCTTTTAAAAAATATATTTTTAATGGTATGTAAAGTTAGATTAATCATTGGTGATTACTTGCGGATGACAACAACGAGAATTAAGTGAAGTCAAAGCTTCACTTTTTGGGGGGAAACAAGGTATTTTGTGTCAGTGTATTTTCTTATACTGTTTCCTAAGCCCTCAATCCTCCATGATGCGATGGAGGATGAGCGGTATAAAAAAAATAGGCGGATAGAGCCTCGCTCCTTGTTTTCTTTTACAAAATAGCCATTTCTGTGGGAATATATACCGTTTCAGGCACTACAAGTCAAAGATTTGTTTTTCTTGTGCATTTGAGCTCACTGGCAGTTATTTTTGTGTTAGTTCTTCGTCACAAAAAAAAAACAAAAAAACTTGGGTGTCTTTTGTGTTGTAACAGCTGCTTTTTTGAGAGAATTGTTGTTGGGATCATTTAGACTCGCGTTATTGAGACGGTGAGTGTTTATGTTAGTGTTTTATGAGCAGTCTCAGTGCCAATTAAAAACCAAATTGTTTTTCAGCATGTCAACTACATCCTCTGCTCCACAGCTGTCGAGTTGTTATTATTATTATTTGTTTCCCCTCCCCAAAGCTTTTCCATCTCCATTTAGATTCCCAATAATGTCTCACAGCAGCAATACCCTGCAAAGCAGTGTTACCTGCACTCATCAATACAGTGCGTTGAACATGATCTGCTTCGGGACTACTTGCTCCACAGTCTTTTGACATCTTCGCTCGAGTTATGTGTGCTAAATGACAATGTCAAACATGAGGAATCAGCTGCCGCGTTACGTCAGGGACCGACTGAACCAAGCGGATCATGAGGTTAAATGCGCAAAGTGATGGGTGAACTGCAGTTCGCGCATAAAGCGGGTTGGGTGCTGCAAGGGTGGAGGACGGGGCCGGAAAGATGTGCGAGTCCACTTTCACAATAAAGACTGGGCACTTGACGTGTTGGCAGAAACAGCGCAGATCTGTTCATAGAGGAATCGAGGATTTTTTTATACACATTATATTCAGACTAAAAATAAAACCGCCATCAAATTGTGTAAAACGAGAAAAACAATAGGACAGCAAGCAACATTTCACATTACTCACTGCAAGATTACTTTTAGACATTTGTGGGTAGAACTATTAAAACACTTCTCGATTTGAAGTCGTCACATTAAAACACAGAATGATGTGACTCTACAAATCCATAATTGTTTCAAATGACGCTTGCAAACATTTCTCGCGTTTTACAGCCATTTCTTCCCATTTTAAGTGGCGATCTTACTGCGAAAGACCAGACCGGAAGCGCTCCGTCTCCACGAGCGCGGACTTGACCGCGTCGGAAAGTGGACGTCCCCGTGGCGGCGGGCACATGCACGGATCCGGGAGCGGCGCACACTCATCCCGGCCATCTGGAGGCGGAGGACGACGCGGGACGCAGGGCGACAGCGCAGCCAAGGTACCGACGGCGTGCTATCAATTCAAACAAAACAAAACAAAGCAAGACAAAGACTTTGTACTTAACTCATATCACAATGCGCTTGTGGATAATTGAATTAATCGTCAACAAGTGTCATGTCCCCATGTGACCTGCAGTCTTGTCACAAGTAGGCACGCGCGCGCACAGACACACACACACACACACACACACGTCAACATATCAGCTTAACTATGTCTAGCAAAATCAAGGCCCGCGGGCCATACCTGGCCCTCCACATCATTATATGTGGCCCGCGAAGACTTTGCCACAAATGTTCCTTGACTTCTTTTCAAAACTAGCCATCGTAGTCCTAATAACCAAACCCAGGAGCAATTATGTGGTATGATAAGATGATAATTCGGGTTTCCACACAGAACAGATAAGAGGTAAAGAAGTGGAACTGCCAAACAGCCAGTCTGTAAACAAACACAGGCTGGCAGTAAAAAAATTAAAATAAAATAAATCTAGCACGATACAAACGTAACTTCCATTGGAATTTAAACCGGGCTCTTCTGGTGGAGTTAAAGCAATAAAAAACTGCCCTATTAAATGTTTTTATAGCATAACCATTCACACTTTGAAAACTATTCCTGTTGCACTTGTCTGTATCCATCATTCTCTAAAAGGAAGGCAAACCATTGATGTTGTACTTTCCTAAAATAAAGGATTTTAAGATGCTGCTCTTTTATTTTAAATGTCATCAAATCTGTTCCCGTTTACACAAAACACGAGCGAAGGGTTTTTTTTTGTTTCCCCCCCCCCCCCCATATTTAGTTTCCTGACTGTACCCAATGTAAACCAAACCCGGCGTGAACTTAAAACCAACGTACACACCGAACTGTGATGTTTGGCCTTCCGTTCCGCCCCTAAGGATGATACATTTCCGTGGTTTCTCTATTGTGACCGGCTCCATGAGGGCAAGCAAAACTACGACGTGACCTCCGATGAAAACAGGTTTCACACCCCTGATCTAAATCCTCGACATTTTCTGTTTCAACCCACCACTTTGTACGACTCAAAGGTGTGTCGCAACGAGCGTGAGTGTTTGTTTTGCTGAGCCAGTCCGTCTTTATGTCGGTGGGAGCGGTAATGCTGATCAGGTCCCCAGAGAGGAAGGTGGGCGGACGTGAGGATGAATGCGTGCTTCAGCATCCCGACGATGCCGGGAGACGGTGAACGGCCGAAGATGACCGAGTGGGTGATGATGGATGCGACGCGCAGGGCTCAGCATCGACCGCCGCCAGACGTTTGGAGGCCGCGTTCGTTGAGAAATGACCAACGGGAGTCTCGGGTGACGGGCAGAGAGGGATGGCGGTCGAAGGGGGTGGGCGGGGCACGGGCCGGCCCGTGATTCATGGCCGTGCTGTGACGAGCCGAGGTGGAGTGCTTTTAAAGCAACACTCCCATTTAGCATTTACTCAGCTATTACCCGGGGGGTGGATTTCTGACGGCTAAGCCTTAAGTTGAATTCCAGAGCGGCTGAGATCCTTTACCGTGACATCCCGGGCCTTTTCACGCTCCCCCCTGGCCGGGATCACAGTTCCCAAGCACAAAGTGACTCAAATCAAACATCATAGTTGTTCTGTTTAGGTCATTCTTTCCAACAGATAACGAATCAACCGGAGGAATTTGTGGATTCGTATTATTCATACAGATTCAGTGTCGAGATTGGCACTTTTGATATGGAGCAAGTTAAGGACCACTGCTTTACTAGATATGTCTGAAACGATCAACACATGCACCAGAAATGGTCACGGTGGAGTGATTTGTAAACAGGCAATTTTCTACAAAAAGCAAACGTCAGCTCCCAGCATGGCAGTGAGCCCAACTCCGCAAATGAATGACTTCGCCAGAAGAGAAGTACAAATTTGGGGCAAGATCCAGCCAGAACCCAGACCTAAATCCAACTGAAAATCAGGTGGGGTGGCCTGAAATGCCGATAAAATCGGTGTATGGTCTAATAATAACCAAATAACATGAGATAAAGGATCATTTGCCAAATGTCTCCCAAGGACATGATGACCCAGTAGAGTTCTGAGTCAAACGGGAGGAGGACAAGTAACTCCTTTCTTTGCAAACACAGCTTGTGATAACATGTTTGTACTTCCTATTGCAACAGGCCACGCCACACATCCTTCAGCCGTATCCTGATGAAGGTTGTTGCTTTGCCTGACGAGCGCCTTTCCTCTCGCTCTCCTCATTTGACAGATGGCGTCAGCCAAAGATGCGGGTCCGGGCCGAGAGGAGAGGGACGCGGCCGACCAGAACTTCGACTACATGTTCAAGCTGCTGATCATCGGCAACAGCAGCGTGGGGAAGACGTCCTTCCTGTTCCGCTACACGGACGACTCGTTCACCTCGGCCTTTGTCAGCACGGTGGGCATCGACTTTAAAGTCAAGACCATCTACAGGAACGACAAGCGCATCAAGCTACAGATCTGGGTGAGGCATAGCAGCATATACTGTAATTATGTTCATGCTTGAGTTCTGATTCTGAGAAGCCTTGTAAAGTAGCGAGGAAGAAAAGCCCATTCCTGAAAAGTCTTATCACTGCCATTGCTAACATGCTCAACACGAGCAGAGAAGTTTGCTGTGCGTAGGCGCCAACAACAAAAGGCTGGCAGACAGTGTTTCCTTGCACATTCCAGTCTAATAAATGCACTCAGAAAGGTGCTGAGTGTGAAAACCCAATGTGCTACCTCCAACAGCAAACAAAGAGCGAGGGAAGACTTTGCAATTCAACACCAACAAGCGATATAGAAAGAGGGCAATAGAAGCAAACAGTACGAACCAGAAAGAAAAAGCCCGAAAGAAACACCCAATGATATTAATACACGCGGCCACCAAGGTAAAAAACACTGGGAACTCGTGATAGTCATGATGACAATCCATACATTCGTCAATTTTCGACATAAAATTAAGTTATAAATGATACTATAACAACCACTCTGTACTGTTAATACAGTCACTTCTGTTTTATGTTTTGTAAATTTAATGCTGTTATTTTTGTGGCCCGGGAAAGCGACTCGGGTTGCTCAAATGGCTGCGCACAGAACACTTAAGGTGTTATTTATGAATGTTTACTGATCTTTACACTTGCTAATCTTTGTGTTCACACCCCTGGAGCTTTACTGAAGTTATGATCGCTCTATGAATATTTCAAAGAAGCCTGAAGTAACATACTGGGGTGTTCACGGCGCGCGAGAGCTCCCCGATGCACCGTGAAGACGCACTTTTCGCTCCGTTGGCACTGGAACACAATGAATATACAATATTACAAAAGACAAACTATGGTGGGTTTAAGGATATAAAAGCAAAGATAAAAGGAAAACATGCAGATGCATAATGCAGAGTTTACTGAACTTTGACACATTTGTTTGAAAAAGATTTCAATAAACGCTAAAGTATTATGACTTTTAATGACTTTCTTCTGGTAATATTGCTTGTAGTATTTCTTTCTCTTCAGTGTGGCCACTCATCAGCCATTCAAGAAAAAAATTCCAAAAAGTCTCCCAACAAAAATAAGACCTCGAGATTTGTTTTGGGAATGAAGGGAAAGATGAATGATTAGCCTCCAGGAGAGGCGCCATTTTGAAAAGATTTGGGACAATTCAAGCCAATAATATGTGGTGCCGAGTTCATCTTGTTTCTACTGTGTAGTAGATAAAATAAATAACGCCACAGGGAAAACAGCTTTGACAGAAAATAAATCAACAAAATTGTTAGGGGGGGGGAAGAAAAAAGTATAGCCTCTTAAATGTCATCGCTGTAAATTGACTTGAGCCAATAAAAACTGAGGTTAAAAGGTTCTAGCGTGCAGCCCGGAGGCTCGGAGACCGTTGTCGCGCACTTTCCCTCCCCTCAGCCTGGTTCGGCCTCCGCCCGGCTGCTGTGCGTGTAGCGCGGAGTCATTTCTCACGCGGCAGCGCGTTAACGCCGGTTGATGTTTAACACGCTCCCTAGACAGTAGACTTCGTGAAATATGCATGACGTTGAGCGGGCGGGGGCCGACCGTGCTTACGATGCAACGCGACACCCACCAAGACAAGACTCGACTCACTCGCAGCACTCCTGCGAGATGAAAGCAATACATCCTCTTGCTTCCCCCCCCCCCCGCCCATTGTTGGAATGTATTCTTCTAGTAAGCATTCTGAGCACATCAGGAGCAATGATCAAATTCCGTTACAATGGCTTCCACGGGACCACTGAAACCACTCATATTTTGTTACATTCTGCACTGCAACATTTGCATTACGTTTCATAATGGAACCGCATATTAAATTCATCTGTTTAAGTTCATCTGTGCCTCCACATTAAGTGTTATATGATGATTCAAGTTCCCCAACAGACGACACATAAAGAAGACAAACAGGACGACTTCACGACTTATTGTTGTGACTCGGAACAAAAAAAAAAAAAAAAAAGCAGACTGCGTATCCTGGTGCGTTTTGGGTGGTGCAACACTTGCTCCTGCTTGGAGGGATTTACTTGTGTCCAAAGTCAATCATTCACTTTTCCTTGTGGGGATCGCGCAGTCTACCATGTCAGTTTTTACTTTGCCTGCCAACATCCTTGTGTGAACTGCTGTAATTTAGCTACTTGAGGGGGGGGGGGGGGGGGGGGTTCAAATATTTGTAGTACAGTACCGAAAACTAAAACCACAATTATAAATGTATTAATGTAACAATAATGTAGTATCTATCCATCCATTTATTTTGCACTTATCTTCAGTTAGGTCGCGGGTGAGCTGTAGCCTAACCTAGCCGACTTTGGGCGAGAGGCGGGGTACACCCAGGGCACGTTGACAAATAACATCCCCCCTCACCGTATTCATGACTACGGACAATTTAGTTTTCAATGAACCTGACTCTCATGTGTTTGGAATGCGGCGGCAAAAGTCATTGAAAACCCACACAAGCCCGAACAGGTCGAACATGCGAACTCGTACTCCACACAGGATGGTCAGACCTGAGATTCAAACCCAGAACTGTGATGCAACCCCTCCTCCGCCGTCCTTAAAATACAAGCCTCAAAATCAAGGATTTTCATACAGACAATAGCATCTTTGTCCTCTAATCACCTAACTGTATACTTTTGTGATCTGTCATATCGGCACCTTTCCTCTTGTGCTAGCATTAGAGTATAAATATACATTCAACTTCACAACGTTAGCCACCTATCCCTGGAGCAAATGCATAAATACAATCATGACTTACTACTACTTTAAAGTCCTTAGATGCCCTCACTTCTCTATTGATTTTACTATTCATTTCACAAGTTTGTGGGTGCCTCCTAAGTGCATTCTCAGGGTTTGTGTCCCTATCAATATGCAATATTCATCCATCCATTTTCTGCCGCTTATCCGAGGTCGGGTCGCGGGGGCAGTAGCTTTAGCAGGGACGCCCAGACTTCCCTCTCCCCAGCGACTGAAGTGGACCATCGGGAAAATGTTTTAATAAATACATTAAAAGTGACTGAGCACCGCACATCAACCAATGCACTGCAACGTAAACACTGCGACCGGGTATGTCAGGTTTTGAGGCTCCACATACAATTTACTACAGGTATTATTTTTTTATTGAACCACAAAAACATGGCGGGATTGTTAAGGACAAAGCAGATGACCACAAAGATGAGGAATTAAGCAAGAATAAGGAGAGTATGGATATATTGAGAAGCCCCATTCACTGACTGCACCTGTGTATTTCGGCATCAGAGACTCTACACGCTTTGCTTTCGAGCCAATGGTACAGATGACATTTTATATAGTATTAGAGTATTATAAGATGCAAAATATATCCTGTACAAACTGAGTTGGTAGAAGTTTAAGCTTCTAACCCGTGTTTTCGGAATCGCATAAAAATGGATTTCGCATAACACCGATACAAGACAATGCACATGATGTGCAAGTATTATTTTTGTACACTTTAGGTCGCCATCCTCACATTGTTCACCGCTGCCCTGTTGAGTGATGCGGGAGTCAGCGAATGAGAGTGTAGATGGTAACACTATAGAAAATGGATGGCTGGAAGTTACTTGGATGTTCTTCCATTTCTACTACTGTTCCAATAAGGCGCCTTTGTGTTTCCAGGACACAGCGGGTCAGGAGCGCTACCGGACCATTACCACAGCATACTACAGAGGAGCGATGGGCTTCCTCCTCATATATGACATCACAAGCCAGGAGTCCTTCGTGGCAGTGCAAGACTGGTAATCATTTCCTAGTTCAGATGGGGCCGAGGCCATTGCTGCAGGAACCCAACTGTTTATTTTGGTTTCCCAGGGGAACGCAAATCAAGACATACTCGTGGGACAACGCCCAGGTGGTGCTGGTTGGTAATAAGTTGGATTTGGAGGAAGACAGGCAGGTCACCACTGAAGATGCTCAGAGACTTGCTACAGAGCTAGGTCAGTGCAGAAAAAGAAATGGGCAAACTGTGTGAGAAAATTTCTAGTCAGACTCACAAACGGTCTGAGGACCTTTGCAGCTTAGTAACAGTGTCATTTTGTAGCCAATTTATGGTTACAGAGGCTTTTTTTTTTTGTCTAGCCATCAACTAGATGTGTGAAAACAGAAATTCTTCGAAATGCTAACAGCTATTATGTTAACAGCTAGCATGCTAGTAACATTATGCATCATGTTGAGTGGCCAGGTACTATTTCGAAACCCCAGTAAGACTTGATAAAACGCTAACAGATGGTATGCTAACATATATTCCAAGATGGCAACTTCTGCGAAGAAAACACCAGGGCACACCTATAAGTAATATACATCATATCCAGTCGGCGCGTACTATTTCAAAAGCCTCAGGAGACTAATAAAATGCTAAATGTTAGCCGTTAGAAAGATAGTAGCTTAAGTAAAGATGACAAAGCAGATCAAAAAGGATGATACATGATGTACTAGTCACCTGAACAAAGAAAGCGGTAAGTCAAACGCATATGATTTATCCGTCATGCCTCGTAGTCATGAACTCTTTCAAAATCCAACTTGGACTGATAGAATGCTAACATGCTAACAGCTGGTATGCTAACATTCATGATGATGATGATGATGATGATGATACAAGAGGGCAAGTTGTGTAAAGAAACCAGGATTGTATGTTACAGTATGTCTAGTCGTCGAGTACTGTTTCAAAATCCCCATGAGACTGGCTAAAATGTTAACACGCTATCATTTTGTATTTTCTTTTACGCTCTTCCGCCCTTCGTAGGCTTCCAGTTCTTCGAGGCCAGCGCCAAAGAATGCATCAACGTCAAGCAGGTTTTTGACAAGCTGGTGGACGTCATTTGCGACAAGCTGAACGAGAGCGTCAACGCCGACGCCTCCCCGTCGGCCAATCACAAGGGAGCCGGACTGAAGGACACGCCCCGCGGCATCCGGGGCGGCTGTGCATGCTGATGGCAACCACGCACGCACACACAATAGTGTGCTTGTCGACCCATCCTTCCTCAGTCGGCCCTGATTTAAATGTGACTGTTACACTGCAATGCCAAAGACCTGCTCTGAGAACATGTGCCTTTGACCTTGCTACTTTATTATTTGTCACCTTTGTGTGTGTGTGTGTGTGGTGTGTGGGGAGCAGGCACCTGTTGCAGGCAAACACTTGGAACAAACCTGAGCAGTGAGAATCACAGTACTGTACTTGTGTCATGCTTCCCCCTTGTGGCTGCGTTAGGAGGTTGCATAACTGTGACGTTAAGGTACTTGGGGCGCCATTGCTGATGATGTAATTGTTTTAAATGTTTTGTTTTTCTACAATCATTTGGCAAGACTTTCTTTTGCCATGTTTTTTTTTTTTTTTTCCAAATTGGGGAATTTAAAGGGTGCTTCACAGCATGTCTGATGCTATATTTTGGAATAAAATAATATCTGATTGCAAAATGTATTATTATTTTTTCCAACATTATAGTAGTATTTAATACCAAACCGCTTTTGGGATTACACAACTGGGTTCCCAACTATCCTTTCTTGTTTAATAATTATAAAGACATATTAACGTTATTGCAGTAAATTGCGGTGTATCTTGTACGTAGGCCAATAAAATAAACACAGTACGTGTTTATTTTATTGGCCTTCGATTTGAAGTGACCCAGTAGATGTGTTCCAGATAAGAAATCTTTCATGGGTAAGTCAATATTTCTATTTTCATTGTGCATCAGCTGTAACTGCTTGTGATTGTCATAAATGTTGCCGTCTCTGAAGGGACTTTGACCATCAGGAAATGTTTCTTATCTGCCATGACCGGAAAAAAAAAAAAAAAAAAAAGAAGTCAGTGACGTGCAGGGCATGAACTCCCTTCTCCTCCCCTATTTGCATTATGTGTGTGAAACTGGAGAGAAGATAAAAGAACACGCGGAAGCCTTTCGGTGCACACACTCCGCACTGATCCGCACAAGTCACTGCAGCGCAGGTATGAACTCTGTTGAATTGGTTTGACACGCATTTGACATCGCTGAGCTGTGGAGTTGTCACTGACAACCTTAATATATTGTTAAGTTGTCAGAATCTCTCTTCTCTTAAAAAGTCAGTGAGTAACCAAATGAGTAATGTATTGCACTGGCAAATTGTGTTAAAGCAACTATCATTGAAGAAGAAATGTATTCTGTCCAATTACAAACTCCAAATTATCCTTTTTTTATTGGACGATATACAGGTGAAGATCCGAAAATTGCCATTGTTTTAGTCGTTCAATTCAGAAAGTACAACTCCTAGTGCTCATAGTTCATTATTTACAGCTAACGTAAACCCCGAATTCACCAGCTCAAGTCATTTGAATATTTCATAAGAAATAAAATATTTAGTATGGAAATCAGGTAGAAATTAACCCTCTGAAAGTGTGTTTATTGAATCTGTGTGCAGGTTTCACTTTTTAAATTGAACTACTTTGTTTATGCAAATGTTTTGAGATGCACCTGTTAATGTCGCTTCACCAAAGTTTACTCGAAAGAAATGAATTGAGAATAAAAAATGCTAGTTAATACATCTCAGAATATCATTGCTATCCTTTGATCCCATTGAAGTAATCGTCCTTAAACGGCTGTGAGCAGTAGTAAGTTTAGAAAAAGAGAAAACCACTTTTTCTTGTACAGTATCATTGACATTTTATTCTCATTACATCACGACTTAAAAAAAATATTGAATTTTTGTTTGTTTGTTTTTAATATTACGACTTTATTCTCGTAACATTATGACTTAGTTCTCTGAATTTTACGACTTTATTCTCGAAACATTATGGCCGTTCTTGTAACACTGATTGTCTTCTCAAAAGCTTTTTTTTTTTTTTTTTTTTTAATTCTTGTAAAATTCCGACTTTAGTCTTGAAACCGACTTGAAAAAAAGTTCAGCTTCATTCATGTAATACGCCGTCTTCATTCTTCAGAGTCGTCAAATGTTATCCGTATCCGTACAAACTCCACTTTTCATCATCATCATACTCATTTTAAATATTTCATGAGAAATGATCCTGCTTTGCGAAAAGAAAAAACCGCAAAAAAACCCAAAACAATTATATAATAAAAAGCTTGTCGTAGCAGAGCTGTTGTTTTCCCAGTTGTGCTACCCTCAAAGAAAAGAAAAGAAAAAAATAATATATATAATATATATAATATAAAATTAATATATAAATTAATATATATATATATATATATATATATATATATATATAAAATGTGTCTCCGGGAACTAATTTGCCAAGTAGGTGGCCGAATTCATTGCCAGTTAGAACGGCAATAAAGAAGAAAAAAAATGCCGGGACGAGAGGCTATCAAAGTTGTGTCAGGTCAGGAACAAGGTGTGTTTTATGACATTGCTGTGCTTCCTGCACCGTGGCCAATCAAGTCGTCATTAATGACACGTTATCAGAGGCCGCTTGAATAAGTGGAGCCAAATAATCACAAGGCTGCTTACGTGGCAACATGTTTTTAGAAACTTTGATGGGAGCATCTTTTATCTGCGCAAATGCTCCAGTGGATAAAAAGACACTTTGTCCTGCCGACGTCCTAATTATTAATCAAATTGCGGGATAAGAAATAGATTTTGTAACAATGCGTACAAAGGTTCAAGGTTGGAGTGAGATGCTCTTAAAGCGGCGCTTCCCAAACCGGGCTCAGGCACAAAATGGGTTCTTTTTTTTTTTCATTTTATTATTCTTTGGTCACCCATCGTCGCTTTAAAATATACAATAAGCTCACGTTTTGATCCGTGTTTGCTTTAATAAACTCATGTCTTTTTATCATTCGCTTCTGTACAGTATGTACGGTATGACAGGCAAAATGAACACCCACAGCAAATGTTTGAAGCCCCACTTCGACTGACTGAATCTTAAGATGACGTCAGCGTGTAGAAGTTGGCAAAGTGTAAGAGTAACTTTTAATGGTTAATGTCTAACTAAAGCAAATGTGAGCAATGCACTGCAGATGCTGGCTCATGTTACTGTCGGCACAGGCGCCATACGACTATTTACTGAGTTTCTTCACTTCCTGAGACAAACTGCAGTGTTTTTGTTTTTTTTCTTACTGTCACCTATTTTGTATCTTCGAAAACAACAGCCCAAAGTTTCTGGATGCGTGTACCCTGGTGATATTGTTCATATTTTAAGGGTCACTACTCACAGCCGTAATTATTTTTTTCCTCCCCCACCCAACAGTGTGAAAACACCAGCCAAGATGTGTTGCGCAGGCTTTCTCAAACTGATGATGTTCATCTTCAATGGCACCATTTTTGTAAGTTGACTATAGAGCTTTTCCAATGTTTGTAGGCCTGCCTTGGCCAAACGACAGAGAAGCGTTTGTAGACGACTGGTGCGTTGGCTCAGACCGCCCAATATTAGAAATGAAATGCTTCAAAGAAGTGATTCATAACGTTCTAAAGGCAGACCTTTGGATACTGCTCTTGTTCTCATCTTGTACAGGTGTACCTAATGAGTTTTAGTCAACATTTCATAATGATGTTTTTATCATCATGTTCATTTATGAAATATTTCTCATGAATGTGGACTACAGTTTGCCTGTTTGGCAAAACATCCCGCCACAAAGTAGCTAGGCTAAGTGGTGATAAGCTAGGCGATGGCTCAAAAGCGAGTTAATCTGCTGAACGAAAACAAAATGACCGTTACAGTTTTTGAATTCACGCTGAGCAACACGCTAACGTGTCGCTAATGCCTGACGACACGAGAGACCTGTTGCTTTGGACTCACGCGGGACCGGCTGGCCTTTTCAGGTAGCAGGTGCTGCCGTGCTGGGAGTGGGCATTTGGGTGAAGGTGGACAGCAATTCCTTCATGGGAATACTTGACGGCGTGGAGGCCCTTCCGCCGGAGGTGTCCCAGGTGGCCAACGTGGGCTACCTGCTCATCGGCGTGGGCGCCGTGCTGCTGGTCATCGGCTTCCTGGGCTGCTGCGGCGCCGTCAAGGAGAGCAGGTGCATGCTGCTGACGGTGAGCGTCCACAACCGTTTCCGTCAACGTGGCTGCAATGGCGAATTTACTAATTAACAGATGGGACTGTAAGGTTTTTATTCTGGGTCAAAGGGAACAGTTCCATCATAAATCAATAAAAAAAATTTTTTATTTTTTTTAAATCCTCAAACAAAAGTGCAAAACAATGATTGAATGCCATGATTCAGTTTGTTTGTTGTCCTGTTTGTGAGTTAGCAGGTTAGTTCCTGAATCATGGCGGATGAGGACATAAGACATTACAAATGAACAGTTTTATTTCTGGGTTGAAGGGAACGATAGAAAGGAAATAAACCTCTAACATGTAATGTTAGAGCACCTCATTTATCTTTGTTGCCTCATTTGTTAGCAGGCTACTTTCTGATTCTTGAGTTTTTCGATTTATTTAAGACATTACAAATTAACAGATGAGACTGTACCATTTTTTTTTTCTGGGTTGAAGGGAATTATACATATATTAATGTTCTATGTACAAGTAAAAGTGCGGTAGGGCCAATTCTGAGGAATCCTTCAAATGTACGTGAGATATTTCTGTTGGCTGTTAATAATTTAGCACTTGGCTGCAAATTTCATATCTGCTGGAATGTTGCTCAATCAGCGAAACTGTATATTTGAATTTCATTTCCATTGTCCCCCTCCAGTTCTTCAGTATCGTGCTGGTTATATTCCTCATCGAGGTTGCCGGTGCCGTGGTGCTGCTCGTTTTCAAGGACGTGGTAAGTACAGACGACCCATTCGCAACATTGTGGCGCAGGGAAGATGTTCGGAGAACTTCTTCCGCGGTTCCCAGGCGGTGCACGTCTTTGACAGTCTCGAGGGTGAAGTCCAGAAAAACCTCGCCGGCGAGTACGGAAGAGACGAGAGCCTGACGTCGCTGTGGAACACCACGATGGAAGGGGTAGGTGTCGGAAGCCGCCACCGGCTTGTTTACGTCGCTATTCTGAAGTCTTGCATAAAGTACCCGTGAGCGTCACTTGGGTAAAAGTACAACTTGGGCAAAGTTAAAGTAACCTTGCAGAATATTACTTGAGTAAAAGTCTTCAAGACCCTGTGAACAAAAAGAAATGTCGTACTAATTTGACGCAACACGGAGAAGGCTTGTTAACAATCCATCCAATTTTGAATGATTACAAAAATTGCAATCTATATATAATGAGGCTTCAAAATCATGAAAAATTAGGTCTGCGCTGATTGCACTGACACTATTCCTCCTCAATTATTACCTGTCAATCAAATAACACTACTCGAGATAGTAGAGTATATACACGATGGAAACGATAGTAGCTTACCCGTTTTAAAACCACGTCAGTAGTCTCACCTTCAAAACCGAATACTCACTGACGACTATATTCGGTATTTGTACTCGATGACATCACAAGATTGCTATTCCGCAGCTTGATATTGTCTATTTTATGTTGTCTCTTCACAGTTCCAGTGCTGTGGCTTCAGGAACTACACCGATTTCAATGGCTCCCCCTTCCAAGTCCAAAGCGGAGGCTTCTTTTATCCATCCCAGTGTTGCAACGGGACGCTCATCGGCAAAATGTGCAGCCAATCGGCGGCGGGCCTCGCCGCAGAACTGGAGGTACGTTCGGCCAGGTTTCGGGGGGCGGGGGTGGTTTGTGGCGTTTCGTGTCATCCGGTTGCATGAACGCGTCGTCTCTCCGCCAGTTGGTGGACGGCTGCTTCGGCAAGCTGCTGCTGCTCATCGAGGAAAATGCTGTGATCATTGCGGGCGTGGCTCTCGGAATCGCCGCACTTGAGGTATATATATATAAAAAAAACAAAAAAAAACACTAGTTGAAAAACTACTTGTTCTGTTGTAGTAGCGCGCAGGTGGGCAAAGGACAGCCAGTGGGTCACATTCGGTCCACTCCATTCTATGATTATTATTTGATTACTATTATATTATCAAGCCCCATAATATTTGGAGCATTCATTTAACCATTTTTCATACAAATGCTTAATCCAAATGCATTTATTTTTTTTAAGTTTTTTTTTAAATGTTGAATTCATTGACTGTATCTAATTCTAACTTGGTGAATTCATTTGTTGTAAATAATAAAATAAAAAGGATATTTAAATCATATATGCAATTAATTCCTTTAATTTACATTATAAATACTTATAGTTTGTTGCTGTTTTACTAAAATTTGCTGCTGTTTTACTAAAATTGCCCATTTAAAATGTATTCATTCTTCTCTTATGAATTTTTTTTTTCCCGATTAAATAATTGGGTAAAATAAAATAAAAATATGAGTAAAATCCATGTTGTATACAAACTGACACAAGCACTTGTTTAAAAAAGGTGTGTGTAGGGGTGTGTGTGTGTATATATATATATATATATATATATATATATGTATGTATAAACATATATGGGAGATTTAAAGAGAAATTCCAGTAAGCATACATATTTTTTTTTACCTGTCCAATTACCTCCATTGTTGCTCTTGTTTGCAGATTGCTGCCATGGTGGTTTCAATGGTTCTCTACAAGCAGATTGGCAGCAAAGCATGATAATCACTGTTTTTTGTATTTTGTTATTTAATAAAGACAGATGATAAATTCGCTTGTCAGCTGTTCCCAATAAGTAAAGGTGGTCTGGCCAAAACTGACATGAAAGGCTTGTTTTGACATGTTTACCGTACGTTCTCAAAATCAGCAACAAAATTGAGCTTGTGTGTCCTCTTGTCTCAGTGATTGACAGTGATTTATTTATGTTTCAATGCCTGTCAGGAGCTGGCATTGTACAAGCGGAATCATTCAGCATGTAATGTAAAAAGAATCTTTAAAAAAAAAAAGCACACCCTTGCTAACGTGATGAGTTTATTTTTTATATATTGAATCCCTTGGAGAAATAAAGGTGAACGTTCATGTTCAGTTTACAAATTGACTCTGGTTCTTTTGTTTTGTTTAATTATCGTCGTTACATTTAGTAGCAGCGTCGTCTTTCAACAGATTTCAACTCACGCGAAGAACAAAACGTCCCGTTTGTTCACGATTTGGTGTGCTATTATTTTTCTTCGACCAAAAAAACAAAAAACCAAAACATATTTCCAAAGCATTTTGGTTACTTCCCTTCATCTACTCTCGAATACCATTGCCACATTATTGTAACGTTTGAAGATAGTCAGCTGGAACTGACAACAGTAAACACACATTAGTTTGCCATGTTGCTGTGGACACTGCAGTATTATACTCCACAGTCTCCACTTTGCTGCAGTGGTCCATTTATTTCCCAAACGTGTCTCCTTGTCATAGCCAACAGAATTACTGTAAATACAGGTGACCCTCGTCCTCCTCTCGTTTCTGTTTGTTGCTGTGTCTCGTTCTGCCTGATGCGTTCATTGCAGCGTGGTTTTCCCACTTTCCGATGGTACTATTTTGAAATGGGAAAACTGACCAACCCAAACCATGGCGAGTAGAACTGAGCCAGTACTGTGAGTTACAGTTTGGCCTTGGTGAAGGTCTGTGCTCTCCTGCATTACATTTTAGTTGTATACAGTAGTCGTTATAGCATTGGTCAGGCCAAATTCAAACATCTCTGCTCCCTTCTGATCAAAGTTAGCAATGGCATGATTTTTGGACATGTCTAAAGGGTTATGCTAAGCTAAGCTAACAGTTAGCCTAGCTCCTTTGTTCCCCCTGCAACTCTTAAAACACTATTTGCAGTGCCTGCACGATGTGCGGTGCGCATGCGCAACTAGCTACGGCAACTACACTAGGACAAAACACGTAAATAGGCCCTATCCCGAACCTTAAACGTCTCGCTAATTCTAATCCGAATCTGAAGCCGAACCCATTTTACGAGCTGACATTTTAACGTAAAATATGACGTCGGTACCTCTGTATTCTGTCCTTTTTGTCCTACAGTTGTTGCTGTAGCTAGCTAGCAAAGATGGCCAACCTGTTGCGCATGCGCACCTCCGATAGTGCAGGTTTGCGTTAACTACGACAACTACTCCTCTTTCGTCTTCTTTGTATTTCATTTTTTTTTTTTTGGGCCAGTCTTGAGGTCCTGTTTGCACCATGCTGCCTCTCACAGGTCAGTATTAGTATTAACTGGCACATATAGTTATAAAATGTGTTTTTGTCATCTCAAGTACGATACACCCTATAAGAGCAGTAAACACAACAATAAACACACGACCTTGTCATGTGTGAGCTTTCTTTCCATTTTTTAAAAAGATGTGAAAAATGTATGTGTGTACATTTGACTGTGTGGACCCCACACGGCCCCGCGATTGGCTGGCGACCAGTTCAGGGTGTACTCCGCCTCTTGCCCGAAGATAGCTTGGATAGGCTCCGGCACGCCCGCAACCCTTGTTAGGATAAAGCGGTACGAAAAATGGATGGATGGATGGATGGATGGATGGATGGACCCCACACATAAAATATGATGGAAGCGGTTACCACAAGTTTGAGGATGGCAAGTAACATTTAATTAAATGTTTAATAATACTGAAAACACAAATACAATTCCAGATAAACTTGATCATATACATTAGCAAAATGTTCTGTTTTAAAAAAAAAAAAAAAAAAAAAAAAAAAGGTGAGTACTAATATAAGAAAAGTAAAATTCATGAAGACCACAAAGACTAAAGAAATGCGGGAAATGGGGGTTGTGAGCATTTGTTTTGCAGTGCCCTCTAGTGGACACAATGTTGTTAAGCGTCTGGGGGAAAAATAAATAAAAAATCTCACTGTGAATTTCTTGTGTCCAAATGGATCACACTAAAATGTGTCAGTTTCTGGTTCTGGTAGGCCTGCGTTGTCGCTTAACACCTGTAGACCTCCATGATAAAGTCAAACAGTGCAACTATTCAAACTTTGGTGGTCCGGCCTGTGATCAGGTCACGGCGGGTGGAGCACACTCAAGTGGAACGCTGGAATAATGATGGGACCTCATGTCAGCACTCGTTGTGGGAATCAAGGAGCAGGAGGTGACTGGACCGCCACATAAAGTCATTATGGTTTTACAGCCCGCAGGGCGTGAGAACACCGGCCATGACGCCGCACGTTTAAGACCCCGATTGTTTCAAAAACGGGCTTCTCGCGCTCACCTTATACGTTTACCTTGTATTAATTGATAACTATATTACAGTGAGTCTCATCAGCGGGCGAATCACAGGTTAGTAATAAAAAATATATATACTGAAAAATAGTCAAAGTAAAATAATAAATAGAAGTCATAAATAATAAAATTTTTAAGAAAAAAACTTAAAATGTTTAACAAAAAACGCATACCTAGTTGTATTTAAGTTTGAAGTACACTACAGTTGCAGTTAATCTTTCAGAAGTGTTTGTTTTCCAAAAATAATTTATTTGCAATTTTTATTTAAATCATGTTTTGAAAAATCATTATCTAAGCACAGTGTTTTATTTTCCTATATTTAAACGCGTTGTTAATGTTCAGACTGCATATTATGAAAGTGGCTTACATATGTTTTTATTACATTTTTTATTACATATGTTTTTCAGGAATAAATCAAGAATCTTTTTTCTTTTTCTTTTAATGAACACTTACGCTGAGTAGCCTTCTGTTTTTTTAAGTCGTGCTACTTCGAGAGTCAACTATTATTTTGAAGTAGGTTGGTTTCTCTTGCTATTTGCTTTATATCTTTTTTTGGGGGGCGCGGGGGGGGGGGGGGGGGGGGGTAATTGCTTGTCATCACAAAGTTGCTGTCTGGCCAACATCCTTTTGAAGCGAGGTGTGACGTCTACTGCTGCGTGGGAATTGTGACACCTTCCTTCCATGAAAGTGCAGGTGAGAGCCACCATTGTGCATAAAAGCATCTTCCTTCCATCACTTTGCCCGCAGCACTGACAGCAAGGTTACCATTTGGGTACCTTGGACCAAACCACAGGCATTAGCTTTGTTCCATCTTTAGCTTGATTTAAACCCTGTATATTTTTGTGATTGTTGTAATTTTTTGTGTTCCATCATGATGTTGCAGCTCATCATCCTGGTCTTTTTTTTTACTTTGGCAGCGTCTTTCCCGTTCCCTCGCAACACTTTGGAGCACACCGGTAAAGTGTCAAAAAACGAATTGGAGTCCTCCGGCGGCGGACCTGCAGGCGACTCCGTCCGCGGCCTCGTGAGAGTGGTGCAGCTGGACCCTCGCTCTCTGGCCCGGTCCGGGCTCTTCGGAGGGAGAAGCCAGGCTCGGAGCTCCAGGCCGGCCTTCCCCGCCTTCCTGTCCCAGGGGCGGCCCGGCCCGGCCCCGAAGGCCCCCGTGAGCCCGCTGCGCCGCCTGCAGGCTGAAAGACCGGCTGATGCGGAGCACAAGAAGAGACAAGGCCTGCACATGTGGCAGAGGGCCGTCGATAAAGGAAACAAGATGGTCGTGTCTTTGCCCGCCAACCTGAAGGACGCCAAACAGACGTGCGCTGCCGTTCCTTTCCTTCAGGTAACGTGGACTACACACGATTCCCATAGGACAGTCTAGGTAGAACGTCATAACAGTGACAACATGTATGTTGATAAAACAAAAACAACATATATACATACACATATCTATATGGAGTATATACATATTTGTATACGGTATATTGTATACACCGCCGGCGTCAGGCCAACACCTCCTATGTCCAAATTCAGTTCGTGCGTCTGTAACTTGCACAAATTATTGACCAATATAAAGTGTTGTAAACGGCCATGCAATGTTAATGGTTCAACATACTGTACATTCCGATTTGGGGGTTTCCTGAAAGGTGGTGGTCTTGGAGATGCGAGGTTTCCGCTCCACGCCAACGTTACACATTTACGATCTTAAGGATGGAGAAAAATATTAAACATGTACAAGTGATTAACTTAGATAGATAGTAAGATGAAACGGGTCCAAGCAGGTTGGAACGGGTGGAGGAAGGTGTCAGGTGTGTTATGTGACAGAAGAGTCTCTGCTAGGATGAAGGGCAAAGTTTCTAAAACAGTGGTGAGGCCGGCCATGATGGACGGATTAGAGACAGTGGCACTGAAGAGACAACAGGAAGCAGAGCTGGAGGTGGCGGAAATGAAGATGTAGAGGTTCGCTCTCGGAGTGACCGGGTTGGATAAAATTAGAAATGAGCTCATCAGAGGGACGGCCGAGGTTCGATGTTTTGGAGACAAAGTTAGAGAGAGCAGACGTCGATGGTTTGGACACGTCCAGAGGAGAAATAGTGAGTATATTGGTAGAAGGATGATGAGGATGGAGCTGCCAGGCAAGAGAGCGAGAGGAAGACCAAAGAGAAGGTCGATGGATGTCGTGAGGGAAGACATGAGGGCAGTTGGTGTTCGAGAGGAGGATGCAGGAGATAGGCTTACATGGAAAAGGACGCTGTGGCGACCCCCAAAGGGGCAAGTTCGATAGATAGATAGATAGATTAAAGTAGATTTAAAATAGATTAAACCTATCATTTATAAAAGTATTTTTTTAGAAAAAAGTAACAAATTAAAGTCATAATTCCAGTGCGGTCTAAAGATCTGTGTGGATTGTCCCATGATTGACAGCGGTTAGTTAGTTACAATAGTTAGTTGATTAGTTGATGTACTTCATGTGAATTGATCGTGAATTGACTTTTCATGTACAGGGTTGACTTTTCATCCCCCCCCCCCCCCCCCCCCCCCAGCGTGTGACAGCAGAGGGGTGCAGCACAGTGACCGTGCACAACAAGCTGTGTTTCGGCCAGTGCAGCTCCCTGTTCGTCCCCGCCGAGGTGGAGCCAACCGGGAAGCGCGCCCCCTGCTCCCGATGCGCCCCCTCCGAGGCCCGCTCCGTCACCGTGCCCCTGCGGTGCGGCGCCGAGGTCCGTCGCCGACGGGTGATGCTGGTGGAGGAGTGCAAGTGCGAGACGGGTCGCGAAGACAAGAACGCGGAGGAAGCGTCGCCGCACTTGGAAGCGCTTTACGGCAGTCGCCAGAATTGACGAGATGCTAGAGTTTGGATTCAAATTTGATTTGTCCAGCTCAGCCAGCAACAGAATTATTTTTATGAGATGTTTTATTGCTCATAACTGTTACCGATACTCAGGCACCTGACAAAAGATATTTTAAAAATATCGCTTGTGTTGACTGCAAGGCTAACTGGTCAAGAACAAACCTAGCTATATGCTGTAAAAAAGAAAATGTCTTTTCTGATAGCGTGTGTAGACTTGCGTTGGTTTGAGTGACGCATTCTATTATGTCTGAAAACGGTGAAAAGAAATATGAAACAAATCAAAGAGGCGACTTAGCTTGTAGTCCACCTATGGATGATGTCATTTCTGCCGAGTCCGAATAATGAAGTGCAGTTCAAAACCATTGCAAAAAAACACAACACAATAATATCTCTATATACAACACACAGTCATTTTAAATGAATATTGTAACAATTAGGTATGACAAATATATATAAACATCCATCCTTCCATTCGGGTTTCGGGCATATTGGATCCCTTTTTTCATATGTGCAGGCGTACCTAATTTTGCGCCATGTATGTTTTTCTATTTGACTGTAAAAAGTCTGAACGCCTTGTTCAGAAGGCTGCCGATGCTAAACGTTGACAACGCGATGTTTGTCGTGTACCTTCCAGACAGTCCACACTGGGCGTGTGTCTACCTTAAGACGACCTTTGACCTATCCAAAGGGAAATATTGTCTTCCATTAAAACCAAGACGTTTGTTCAACCCCGCTCTTTGCTTCTCATCATTTCCCCGCCAATGCTGAATTAAAAAATGCAATTTAGTTTGTATGCAAAGCTCTAGCGAGAACATAAAGAGCGTTTGTTGTTGTAGTGCCCCCCCGCCACGGCCCCCGTCCGCCCCCCTCCCTCCGCCCTCCCTTCTAATCAACCTCTCCTCCATGCAAGTTCTCAGCTCCTATGTTTTATTAAAAAGCCTCGTTCTGCACACTTTTAGCACGTCGCGCTTCCAAGTGTGAGCGAGCTATTGGGCTCGGGTACTTAGCAGTAAGCAAACATAATTGTTTCAGCATGCTCCCCTTGAATTATGTATAGGAAGCACCTCTTCTCATGGCCAATCTTCCTTTCAGTGGAGTTGTGGGAATTTGAGCATCATTCACCACAGATGCGCTCCACAGCGGAGGGTGCGCTTGATTATGTGCTCCCATAAAACCTATTATTCATTTATAGCCCGGCACCTGGGCTTGGTAAAGTGAACTCATCCCGCACATGCCGACACGGACTCCCAGAGGAGCGGCGAAAGAAGGGGCCTCTGTACGTGGCCTTGGCACGCCGTCGCAGCGCCTGCTTAGGGCGGCCATTTACATTCACGCGGGGCTCTCGGCGAAAGTGAAAGCGTTCATAGGCGCTTTTGGGGGTTGGGGAGGGAGGGGGGGGGGGGGGGGCGTTGAGTTACCCTGGGTTGCATTAGCATGTGATTAGCATTTTCAGTTGATGGCTATATTTTTCGAGATTGATGGGACAAATATTTGCTCAGGTCTTAAAGAGGAGGAATTAGGGGCCAATTGTTTTGTACTCATTGCCTGATCCCATCCCCGATTTTATTTTTATTCCCCGCAGTCAACTTTACACCGAGAAATCATGTGTGTGTGTGTGTGTGTGTGTGTGTGTGTGTGTGTGTGACACGTCATTTCCTTTTGTCGCTCTTCTCACAAAAACAATTTAAAAAAAAAAAAAAAGAGGGTGCTTGTTGGTGGAACACACAAGGTGCAAACAAGAGAGCGCACCACTTAACGCGACAGATGTCAGGCCTCCTTTTTTCGCAGAGCGCCCCTGCGTCATTAAGGATGGCCTGGTTCCCATGGCGAAGGGGAACGCAAGGAGCGAAAAAATTAGGAGGGCCCGGTGCCAAGTCCGCCGCCTCGGGGATCAGATCAGCGTCACGGGGTGCTAAGTGGCCTAGTTAGTGCTTTTTAAAACAGCACAATGAAGCTAGCTGCCTGCTCTGTGAGCGCCTTTTAACTGTCACACATGCAACTTGCAGGGAGGAGTGTGTGATTGTGTGTGTGTGTGTGTGGGGGGGGGGGGCATCATATCGGTACCATCAAGGTGGAGCAAGGTCACGCCAGGATGACGATATTGAGGGCCTTCTTGATTACATTTAGCCAGACTTTAGCTTATTGAACCAGCGCGTAGAATATCGGCAAGTAGGGCTGGGTATGGTGAAGAACCTCACGATTCGATTCCATTTCGATTCTTTAGGTTACGATTCCATTCCATTCCATTCGATATTGATTTAAATTCAGTAAGAAGTAGAAATACAGAAATAAGAGTGAATGTAGAATGATGTCCAATGTCATGTCACTTATTTTTTTGAAGCAAACATCTGAAAATGAAAATTTGCAGGTACAAAAGTAAAAGAAGACACGGACAACCGTTCGCACCGTCACTGAGTGGGAACTGAACCCACGCTGCCCGCACCAAAGTCAGGCAAGAGTACCACTACACCTTCAGTGACTTTAGTGCAATTCGATGGTTTGAAAATCATTTATTTACAATAATCAATGTCATCTACTACACAGGTGTCAAACTCAAGGCCCGGGGGCCCGATCTGGCCCGCCACGTCATTACATGTGGCCCGTGTAGGCAAATCTTGTGCGTCTGCCTCATGTTCTTCTGTAGCAAAATTTCAAATTGTCTTCCCGTTTAATTACTTTCAGAAATGGCAAGGGTTATTTATTAAACACGGGCATAGGAAACCATAGCTATAACGAGGCTGTGACAAAAATGAGCAATTAAGTGCACTCATCTGTCCTTCCACCTTTTGTGACATTTTTGTTTTCTGTTCTTTTTCTTCTCAAGTCTTGGATCAATAAAGGTTGGGAAATGACACGAAAGAGTATGTTGCTGACGGAGCCCTTGGGGACTCTGTTTCTTGCCCAGACTCTTTGAAGATTAACCCTTGGATCTGGCATGAGAAAGTGAAAGTAAACAGGAGTCCAGCTTGCACTCAGTCAAGGAATTGTTATGGTCGGAGCAGCAATAATATTAATGTCTTGTTCAGTCATTCGCCAGACGCCATCTCGTCACCTACATTCCCCCAGTGGTGCTTTAGTGCCGGAGGTGTCAGGACCTGGCCGTGAGGGTGTCTGGACCCCGGCTATCTTCTGCCTCCCCACCACCGATGCGGCGCTACATGCCCAGTGTTTCGCTGCGAGTCCGGACCAGCTGGCCGAAGTTGGCTTTGCTGGAGAAGATACCCGGGGGCTAAGCCTGCCAGCCTTCCTGTCCTGACGCCAGCTCGCCAGCCAGCCCACCAGGCTGCCTGTTGGCGGCGGAGCGGGATGCGGATAGGTGAGGCCTGGTGAGCTCCACCACATCAAAGTTTGTCATTGATGATGTCCTTCTTTGCTTTTACAACAGCTTAAAATACCTTGTCATGGGTGTGAGGTTCTTTTGCCATCTCCCATGGGAAACAAAGATATCACTGAAGCATCAGGCAACATGCTCTCATATGTTAATTGTATGGATTTGGGGTGTATTTATACATTCATAGTTATTTTGAAAAACGGAAATTAAAATAATGTCACCGAAAAACATAATATTAGAAATAATGTGAATTATAATAATTACAGACTGAGCCACTGATGAGCCATACATTGTGTTTTATTAATACATTCTATAAACAAACCAACAAGGTCTAAACCACACAATTACAAAAAACAAAACAAAAATCCAAATTGCATTATTTTCTTACATTTGCGACTTATTTTGAAACACATGCTTTTTTTTATTTTGTTTGTTTACTCACATTTTCCATTTTAATTGCAGATCAGTTAAAGTTGTGGAGTTGGGACAAATGATCACAAACAATATATATATAAATTGTGTTCCAATAAAATAAAATAAAATAAATCAATCATCTCTTCAGTCCCTCAAAAGTAATACATTCACGTAAAATAATAACTATTTGGTAAATCATATTAAATATATTAATACAGTTAATAAAATAATAACATTCTCGAAAACGCTATATTTAAAATGTACTTCAACAATTGTCAAAACATAGCATTTTATTACGTTTGCTGCTAGTTTTAAAATCCATTCTTTTTATAATGATATTTTTGCTCACATTTGATCTTTTCATTTGAGCTCATATAACGGTAGGGACTTGGGCCAATGATAAAAAAAATATCAAAATGAAATTTTTTTTACAAGAAAAAAAAAGACATCAATGGGCTCTCCATCATCTCCCTCATCTAAAAAAATAAATACATCGAGTATATTACAAAATAGTAATAATTTGATTCATCATAATCACTTTTATGAAAAGAATATATTTAAAAAATAAAGTTAAATTGCCCAAATATAGCATTTTATCACGTGTGTTTCTAGTTTTGGAATGCATGCTGTAAAAAAGAAAGAGGCTCACTTTTTCTCTTTTCCTTACAGATGGGAAAAATGGTTAACAAACAAAAAAAATATTTGTCACAAGACAAAAAAAATGCATTAAAAAAATGCATAAAAAGTAGATATATTTTTGTCAGTAATATTAACTTTTATTTATTTATTCACCTGCGTCACCTGTGGAAGTTCTGATTGGTCGTTGATGACGTCACATCCGTTATAGCGTCGTCCAGCTTCCTGGTTCCTTCTCCCACCAGGTGGCGACGCAAATCAGCAAAACGTCGACGAGACTCTCACCCAGGCTTGAAAGTCGAGGATTTTGCTCTGCGTGGAAATAATGGAATGTATTTCTTCACCATTCTTGACTACACTTTCAGGACAGATTAGGTGAGTTTAAAAGTGTAAAAACACACAGCGCGCGCACACACACACACATACACACAAACACAAACAACACTTATGAAAATGGATACACATGATTTTTTTTTCCCCCTCAAGAATCCAATTGTAACAGAAGCAAATCAAGTCGACTGTTGACCACGTAGTCAAAGAGAAAGCACATTAAACAGGTGGGAATGCTATCATGTCATTTTTCTAAAAATGTTGCATATTTCGTAATATACACCATTAACGATAGGTAAATGTTGAAAGAAGGGTCTCATTGAAATATTTTGGGCAAATAAATGTCACTTTAACCTTCAAGGCCCTTTAAATGTACTACCTGTCGGCCATATTGCAGTTTGCAAACATGCTGGTGCACTTTTTATTTATTTATTTTTTAAAATATTGAAAATGTTTACTAATATATAATCAAAATAATTAGCCCTATGTGGGATATTTGTGTCTATTCTACGTTTGAAGGCCAGAATGGACTGTATACCTATTTCTGTGCGCAGTGCATTTTATTTGTTCATAATCCTAACGCTTAAGATTGAAGGCAGTTAACCGTCGATTTGTTTGATTTAAAAAAAAAAAAACATTTTCTTTGTAGGAAGTTATGGAAATAGAAATAATCTGTTCCTGTGTCAAACTGTCTCCAGCTTTTCTTAATTGTACAGGCAATGTTTTAACGCATTCACTGCAAGCCCTCCCAGTTAACATGGATATTTGACTTGTAAAGCCGTCAATGGCAGTGAATGTGTTAAGCATCGTTTTACCATGAACCACTGATACCCTTTGCGTGAGGCTTTCGACTACGTTCCCTGCGGCCGTGGCTGCCCTGTTTTAGGCCACCACGGCGAAAAGGGGATAGACGTGAGACAATGTGGGGGGGACAGTATGGCCAACGTGACAGGCTGTGATTGCCGGGGATGCTAGGTGAGGCGTTTAAATTGTCAATTTTTTGTGGATGTGGATGAGAGACCTTGTCAGCCGTCGTACAACTACTTGTACTATAAGTGCATGCAACTAGACCTGACCGTAGGCAAAAGGGGGTCATGCAAATTGAGGGCGTTTTGTTGTGGGACGAGAGGCATTTTTATTCCTCGGCATTTCGCACTCTTCGCCTATAACTCTTCTAAAGCTAATCCACGTCAACAACTAATCGATCATCAAATTAATCGACAACCATTTAGATAATTAATCATTTAGAGCCATTGTTTAACTTCAAATTGTCCAAATCCTCAGTTTTCAGCCTTACAACAGTAAATATTCTTTGATTTGTGTCATCCTCCATTAAAGATTATCTTTGTGTTTAATCAAAATAAGACACTTGAAAACATCTGCTTTTACTTTGGAAAACAATGATCAAAATGTCTTGCTATTTTCTGACATGTTACGGATCAAAGCAGTAACTGAATCTTAATCAATTTATGGAAAACATAATAGCCAGTTTAATCTATTTCCAAAATATTATTTACAGCCGTCGTATCAATATGCTGTAATTGACATGTAGCTGAATCTGAAGCAGCCTCCGAAGGGTATATCAAACTAGTAGTTCTTCGCATTAATCAGTACCCGAGAAGTAGCTCTTAGTTTCGAAAAGGTTGCTGAGGACAACATCGTTCCCTCCCGTGTGATATTGCTTAATTGTTATTTGGTCTTGTTTGTCATTAAACAAGACTAAATAAACAACAATAACCAGTTTAAAAGAAGTAATCCTAAAAAGAACAATATTTTCCAATAAACGTTGATGCTAAATACATTTCTTTCTAATTATTCAATTAATTGTTGGAAGGATCGATAGCTCGCTCTCTCTCTCATACACACACACACACACACAGCGTAAGTGTGTGTGTCAGTCAAAGCCTCTTTTGCTTGTTTTGTTACAAGAAATGAATTAGTGAATTAGTTGTTGACTGGAAACTAATATTATAACTCATTTGTTGAGCGTCACTATGTACAGTATGAAAGTGACTTGGCATTGTCTTGCTGAAATAAGCAAGGATGTCCATGAAAAAGCCATTGCTTGGATGGCAGCATATGTTGTTCCTAAACTCGTATGCACCTTTCAGTGTGAATGGTGGCGTCACAGACGGCGTTTTAAAAAAAATATATATATATATTTATTGTTTTAATTATTTTTAACTTTGCACAAATAACAGTCCGGATGGTCTTTCTCCTCTTTGGCCCGGAAGAGAGATGTCCATGATTTCCAAAAACAATTTGAAATGCGGACTCGTCAGACGACAGCACACTTTTCCACTTTGCGTCAGTCCACCTCAGAAGAGCTCGGGCCCCGAGAAGCCGGCCGTTAGCATTTCTGGTTGTTGTCGTTTTATGGCTTTCACTTTGCATGCTGGAGTTTGAGCTTGGTTTTGTCGATGTAGTGGCGAACTATGCTAACTGACAATAGTTTTCTGAACCCACGTGGCAATATCCTTTACGCAATGACGTAGATTGTTAATGCAATGCCGCCTGAGGGATCGCAGTTCACGGGCACTCAACGTTGATTCTCGGCCTCGCCGCTTACGTGCAGAGATTTCTCCAGATTCTGTGCCTCGTTTGATGATTTTGTGGACCGTAGATTGATGAAATCCCTAAATTCGTTGCAATTATACGTTGCTCCTCCCAGACATAAAAACCTGGCCCCTCAGTCATGACGTATCACTTCAACCTTGACACGAATTACTGTATTACTTCCCTATTTAGACAGGGCTTTGGACGCATCTTGTGACATTTCAGGAAGACCATAAAAGGGCGAATTGCAGAGCAGTTATGGATACTAAAAACATACTACTCAGGCTGTCGTTATGATCATTTAACGTGTTCTAATAAACCTTGTGTGATTTACTTCTAATTAGGACGGCGAAATGATTTTTGTGCTTCTCTCTGTGTGTGTGTGTGTGTGCGCGTTTGCATGGATTGTTGCTGTGTGTGGCAGCAGGCGACGGTGATGATGATATGCTATGCTACTAAGACAGACACACTGGCCAACCCATCCATTCTCCACCTGCCCGCTAACCTTAACATAACAACGCGCAGCCTGCACTGCTACATGCCATCAACACTTTGTCTCCCTTCTATTGTGCCGCCATCTTCCTCCTGTGGGTGCATCGCATTCCGTGAGTCTTTTAAAAGAATCATGAAGGCTCAAATGAGCGCGCACTTCACTTGCACTTAAGAGACGCTTCTCGTCACAGCGCTGAGCAAAGGAGAAGGCCTGCAGGAGAACGAGCGCACTTCGAGAGGGTGAGGGTGAGGGGGGATGATGTCAGGCCCTAATGAGGGGAGAGATAATTGTTTTGTTTTGTTAGGCAGGAGGGGCTGCGGGGTTTGAAATGACATGCCGCACATGGTTTTTGGATGATGTGAAAAGCGAGGGGCGGAGGGATGTGGGCTTGATGCGAAGGTGGAGGATAGAATAAGTCTTTATTCAAACAGCAGTGGAGACAATTCCGGCTTTAAAAGTGGAAAGTAGCAGCGCACGAGAATCGTAATATCAGAAATATATACATGTATACATACACATTATGTACAGTGCTGTGAAAAAGTATTTGCCCCCTTCTTAAATTCGTTTCCTCACTTTAATGTTCAAGATTAAGAAACACATTTAAATATCAGACATAGATAACCCAAGTTGTTTTTAAATGCGGATTTTTCTTTTTTTTTTTTTTTTAAGGAATTTAAAATTATATATATTCAAAGTTACCTGTGTGAAAAAGTATTAGCCCCCTGAACCTCAGCGCTGGTTGGGCCACCGTCAGCAGCAATAACTCTAATTTATGTTTTTCTAGAACTGGCAATGAGTCTTTCACATCGCTGCAGAATTGTTTGAATTCGGCAACACCGGAGACTTCTCGAGCATGAACAACCTTTTTAAGCATTTCAATCGGATTCAAGTCCACACTCTGACTAGGTCGCTCCAAAACCTTCATTTTGTTTATTTTAAGCCATCCAGATGTTGACTGGCAGGTGTGTTGTAGAGACTTCAATTATTTTGTTATTTCGGAACGTGGGAAAACCCATGCAAGCACGGGGAACACAGACACATGACTAGATGGGTGCGACTGTATATAATTTATATACATTAAGCAAAAGTAGCCTCCAAACCTCCAAAACATTTAACCCACATAACATCATGTTTTTCAGAAAGTCACTACGATCCGCTGAGGAAAAATCGATATATCCCCTCAGTGTCCAGGACAGAAAAGGCAGCCATATGGAGATCATAAAAACAATAAAATAATAATAATAGCTGCAACCACAATGCAACTCACCCAGCTTAAAAATCCATCTTGATCAGACATGCACGTCTTCCACACAAAAGACCCTCACTGTCAAAATAAACATTCATAGATTATTCTCTCTGTCCATAAATTGTGATAGTGAGAAGGGCTCACATCTGGACGTAACTTACACTGCCACATCTGCTCACATTTATGAAAGTGTATGAAAGTTTGCTTTTATTTCTCGGAATCTGACAGGGGCGCCGCGCCGTCAGTGCAAAAAAAAAAAAAAAAAAAAAAAAACACCTTCGTGGAGTCGGACATTTTGTGTGAGAAAACGACTTTGACGTGAACCCTGTATTTTCTTCATGTATCTGCAAAATATTTGACCATAATGAAACAGGACAACTTGGCTATGACATTTTATTACGTTGGGGGGAAAATAGAGACACAACATTGGTGACCTTGCTTGCATGCGGTGGGGGGGAAAAAAAGAAGAAGAAAACGCCATCACCAAAATGACATCTGAGCACACTTTGGTAATCTGGCAGCAAATTATGCGGGTGGGCTGTGCTTTGCGAGCCAGGGTGACGATTCCGCTCCAGACGCCTGTCACCGCTCCCGGCAAGATAGATGGCGTCGCTACGCAGCCTCCATCAGGCCGTAGCCGATCTGGAAGCGCCGATGATCAGGAGTTGAAGCCGGAATTGACACCACTCTCGCGCTCTATTTATTTATTTTAACATTAATCGACAGTCATACAAATGTTAATGGACCGCAGTTAGTCGAATGGCCAATTTTCATCTGCAGTCATTTTGTCTGATGTTACTAGGCAACCTAGAATGAATGGGTAACAGCTACCGCCATTGCTAGCTCATTTAGCACTGCAATAACGCATCATAACATAAAACCGTATAACACGAGTATAGCCACTAACGGCAGATGGGGTAGCAGACCCTCCAGACCACCAGATGCTGATGTTTTCCCTTTTCCCCTCCAAATATCCCTTTATTTGCCCTGCGGAATTATTAGTAGTCAATCTAACTACAAGGGGTTCAGTTTACAGTTTAGAGTTCCGTTCCAGTGGCGGAGAGCTGGCAAGCCAAATTTGTACTAAAGTCCAAAATCACCGTAGTCGGACACTAATGCAGTAGTAGAGACATAATTATAGTAAATATTTGTAGGAAAAAAAATTCTCGGCCGTAAACATAAAACAATCAACTGAAAAACAGAATGGCTGTGACTGGGCCTGCCTCCTTGTGCCACTTGATGACATCTTTTTTGATGCCACTATGAATTTTGTACAGTGGAACCTCGAAAGGCGAACGCACTTCAAGTCGTACAGTTAAGACCGGTTTGACCCAATATTTAGGGAAAAATAACTTTCCCTAGGGTCGCGCAAAGCTTCAACTCATTGGTCAAATGAAAATGAATGACAAAAAGAGCAATGCCTTTACCGGCTTGCACAAATGAAATGGTGCGCAAATGTTAATTAGTTAGTTGTTCATTTATTGTTAGTGAATTGTGCGATCTTCGTGACTAAGAAATGACAATTAAATTTGACACTTGTGTGACAATTAATGTTAGAACATGAGGTGTAAAGTTAGTTTTGTTTCTTATTGATAGCACTAAAATGTAACTTAAAACATTTCCTTTACGGTTAACAAAGTGGTTATGTTGGCTGCAGTTTGACCCTCGAGAGAATATTTATATTTCTGTTATTTCCTATGGGGAAAAAATATTTTCAAATGTGAAACAAATTGGAAGCTATTCTAGCTTTTGAAGAGCAGTGATTTAATAGCAAAAATAAAGTGGAAGTAAAGTACAAACTACTGTATGTTGTCTCGTAATCTTGATTAGTGTTGTTGTTGGAGTAGTTTCCTAACATCGGTGGTTTTTTCCGTCAACCGGCCAAGTGAAAGCGATTGTTCGGCAAAAATGATTATGTTGCATACATTCTGCCTAGCAACAAGTGGCCGTGCGAACGTGCGACGTGCCCAGGAAAAAAAAAAAAAAAAAAAAAAACTATGGGCAGCTGGTTGCGAGCTAAAATTGAATTTCATCATCTGGACAATATGTTGGGCGAGTAGTTTAATGTCGTCTTCTCGGACGGGAATTAATAAGAGCACATCCGACAGTAAGGGAGAGTAATGTAGTAGCCTCTCAACATAAAAGATTCGTAGCAATAAATGTGTCACCCTTTGCCAGCCTGTCGGGTATCTGTGGGCAAGCACTCATCCTCACCGTGGTCTGAGGAAGAGGAGCGTGCCAGCGTGTGTAAATGAGGAAGATTGTGAGGAAGAGGGCAGTGATGCTGCAGTGTTAAAATGAGATGGGCTTGAATGAGAAAGTGTTTGTGTGTTTGTGGGGTACAGAGGAGGGGGTGCAGGTGGCACTGAGCTGGCGTGGGCCCGGCCTCACTGTCCCCTGGCTGTGCCAGCCTCCATCTGTCATCGGCAGGAACATCTGCAGCCCAAGGTGCCCTTGTCGCCCAGCGTTAGAGTAACGAGTTTGGCGTTTCCATTAGTCGGCCGTCGTCGCCTGCTTCGGCGTCGGCCAAGAGCGTGGCATTTTTCGGGTGCGTGAGCTTTTGTGTGTGTGTGTGTGTGTGTGTGTGTCTACCAGGCTGAGGATGAGAGCGCAAGCTGGAGATTTGTTTGTTGGTTTGTGCGCCTGCGTGAGTGTGTGTGTGTGTGCGCGTGTGTGTGTGCCAGAACAACATGGCAGCGCGGCACGTTGACCCAGCTGGGATGAGCCGGCATGTCGAGTCATGTCCCCCCCTGATGAGAGCTGGTGCCCAGTGCGCTCATGCCACTGCCAGCCCCCCCACCCATCCTCACATCTTCCCGTGCCCCATCTGTCCCCCCCTCCTTCTCTGCCCTCTCTCGTCCGTCACTCACCTCTCTGCCATCCCTCCTTTCCTCCCCCGTGCTCCTCACACTCTCTCTCCTCCGCATCTGAGCCATTCTCACTTTTTTTTTTTTTTTTTTTTATCTTCCTGTTCCGACAAAACAGATGGTACTTCTTTCCCGCTTCTTTTCATCCTCATCTCTGTGCGACCCCCCCCCCCCCCGCCCGAAATCTCCCCCTCTTCCAAACCTCAAACCCTCCTTCCACCTCATGCCTTGTTTCTTCACCATCACTCCACTTCGGTTAAACGCTCAGGCTTTCAACCTTTAAATTATGATTTTTTTTATTTTTTTTTTATTTTGGGGATATATTCATCAATTTGTAAACCAAAATTTAAAAAAAACAGAGAGGCAAAAAATCAGTCGGCAACTAAACAAAAGAAAGAACAGCAGCATTAGTAACAGTAGAAAAATATATATGTAAATTTAAAAATAAAATGAAAAACTACATTAAAGAAGATGCTTCCCTAAAAAGCAAAATCATGTTATAATAAAACAAACTAAAAAAAATGGATAAAAAATATGTCACCCCATTTAACTGGTTTACATAAAACAATTGTCTTCTACAGTGTAGGGGTGAGCTTTCACGTAAATTTGATTGACTATTTAAATTTTATTGAAATGGATTTTAGATGGCAGAAATACTGAATAAAAGTTTTCTTATTGCTGTTGCTCAACTTTCCACAGAAGCCATCATGATGAATTGCTTTAGACGGCAAACAGTTGAGCGTATCAACAGCGCTTCAAGATATGATCAATTAACAATCAATTCAGTAATTATCCTCATCCCTTATTCACAGTGAAGGTGGGGCAGTAGGATATATTTTTTTGACACTTAAGCCAATTGAGAAGCTTCTAAAATGGCGCCATGGCAAAGAGGCAGCCATAGATGTAACAGTCATGAAAACTTGCATAGTAAGACAAATTCAAAATGAAATTTACATTTACTATAGGAATGGGCATTTACCTTTCTACCGAAGATGTCAGGGAAATTGATTTGGAATTGATCCCAGGTGACCTTTGGGTGAGAGGCGGGGCCACACCCTGTACGAGTTTCCAGTCAATCGCAGGGCACAAATTGGCAATTTAGCGTCTACAATCAACCTCACATGTTTGTTTTTGGAATGTGGGAGGAGGCCAGAGGACCTGGAGAAAACCCACGCAAGCATGGGGAGAGAAAAGCCACACGAGAAAAGCCAGGACCTCCAACTGTGAGGCAGACGTGCTACCCACATCCAACTGACGTCGTTTTGTTTTTCTTCAGACGGCAAAATCGTCGCGACTGTCTGCTCGTCCAGATCCCGACGCAGCCGAGCACGAAAGGCAGCATGTGCTTCTGCGCTACCAGTACTCTTGGTACGGGATTGTAGTTGAGTGAATCAACAGCACCTCTGCTGGTTGCAGCCAGGTATTACACTCTGCTTTAACTCCATTACCTCAACATGCCGGCACAGTGACGCGGTGGTTGGCACATCTGCCTCGCAGTTGCGACGTCCTTGGTTTGAATCTTGACTCAGGCCCTCCTGCTGTGTGGAGTTTGCATGAGCTCCCCATTTTCTCCAGGCACTTTGCAAAAACACGCATGGAGGAAGGTGCATTGAAGATGATCAATTGTCCGTAGGTGCTCGAGACCAGTCCAAGGTGTCGTCTGCCTCTTGTCCGAAGTCAGCTGCGAAAGGATCCATCTCACCTCTGACCTTTATGTTGACAAGTGCAGAAAATTGCTGGATGGCTGCCTTAATGTGCGATCAAGACTTGAAGACATCATTGATCTGCACACAAAAGAAAAGCAATTCAAAACAAAGCCATTTATCCAATATTTACATGATATCGCATTTCCATGACTTTTGATTCATCCATCACGTGCTCGACAGGACTCCACTCTCGGCAACGTGACTGCTGTTTGTGTTTGCAAACACATGGTGGCTCTAACGAGCAGCAATCTGTCTGCACATTAATGAAGCAGAGCCTTGGCTGCAATTGTGTCAATTACCCACAGAATACTAATCAGAGCAGCACCGAATGAGACAAGATGGATTATTCCTTTTTCATTTGCGGTCTGACTGCTTCATGAATCAGTTTAGAGAAATTAGACGGCACTTAATGAGTTTTTGACACATAACCTTCTTTTAGCCAAGAAAGAGTCTTCAAACAATGCGAATGCAGCTTTTCTTTCGCACTTTTGATTCCAGTCCCTTTTGAAAACAAGTGATTTAAAAAAGAAAAAGTGTTTTCTTTTTTTTTTTTTTTTTTTTTTTTTAAATTTTCTTCACTCTTGGCATCGCTCTCATGGGCCTATCAACACTTAAACAAAGTGTGTCGTTGAGAGCGAGCGAGTGAGATGAAGCAAAGGCAAGCGACAACTGCTAATCAATAAGATTTCTCCAACCTCTTCTTTTTCTCCCCCCCCCCCCCCCCCCCCCACCCCAAGAGGCCCATAGCATTCAAGACGAGCTTGGCATTGTAGAGCACGCCTTAAAAAGAAACACCTGCGAGGTGGAAGACTTTATATAAAAAAAAAAAAAAAAAAAAAAAAAAAAAAAAGTTGAGAGAGAGAGTGAGAGAAAAATCCTGCTTTTTGCAGCTCTTAAAAATGTTGGCAAATGTTCCATGGCTTTTTCTGGGAACAAAACAGTAAAGAGAAAGCTCTCCCATGCAAGTGAAGACAAAAGGGGACGCTTTTCCATAGAGACGGGAGGTGTCATTACACTTGAGACGCTTGCCAGATTTGGACTTTATCTTATCCTGTTCGCCCCCCCCCCCCACTCCCACTATCTGTACCATCTTCATTTATTTGGAAAACAAATCATAATGAGTGTGGTTTTTTTTTCAAGGGGGGATTTGGGACGGGAAGACAAAGATGTGATGCGGTGTGGCCAGGGATGGAAGTGGCGAGCGAGGGCGAACACAAACAGATGGCACTCTTGGCATGCGGCGCTCTCTTAAATCTGTTTCTGCTGGTTTTCCTCATGTGCGCGAGGCTTTAACCCCGTGCTAACCTGTGTCCTGGCCTGACCCGCAACCCCGACTGCTGTTTGTACTCGTGTACTGCACCGTGTGCCCGAGTGTGTCCGTGCGTGCCTCGCTGTCCAGCTAGCTACCTTGTAAATTGTGCCCTTTAATTGAATAAAGCAGTCCTCATCATTTTCATTGCAGCACTTGCACAGAATGCATGATTCAATAAACCACTTTTTAATAGGGTGTCATAAAGAGTGCTTCACACACTCACTGCCATTGACGACTTTAGAAGTCAAATATCCATGTTAACTGGGAAGGCTGGCAGTGAAAGAGTTAATACATTAGACCGCCACCCAATGTAAAGTTTACGCCACCTAAATGAACAGCAACCAAAATCATTGTTTATGTTTCTGTAATGAGTAATACACAGGTATGACGATGCTCGTTATCCCAGATGATGTTTGTGATGCGAAAATATTATTTTTGAATGTTCACAACAAAAACAGTTTGAATGGGGAAAAGAATGTTGATTGAGATGATTAAGATGTCAAATTATATTTATTCACTTGCATTCCTTAACAGTAAAGCATTGTGATGTTGTTTATTTGTGCTTGGCAATTCAATACAATACGAGAGTGTCACAAAAGTTGATGCTGATGTGCCGCACTTCAAGTTTTGTTTTAACATTAATGGTCGCACGTCTAAGAAGCTTGACTAAAAAGTAACCGCTGTAAAATGTAAAATCAATCAAACGACAAGTGGCAATCACGATAGGAGCTAGCCAGCTGGTCGTTGGGTGCTCGCGGCGAGCCGTGAACGTTAGCGTTAGTAAAAATGCGTCATCACCTCCTCAATGTCATAAAAATGTATAATGAAACTGAAATTAAAAAAAGAACACACACAAATTAAAAAAAGAACACTTTTTGATGATACGTGATGGACAGGTAGTGTATAGGGAAGTGGGGAGGAAAACTTGATAGGGCAGTCGCTTTTTAATACCGTTTACAAAAGTGTAAAGCGTTAACTGATGTACATTGCGTCACATTTACATAGATGAGTTACCAGACAGTTTATTCAGTTGATTGATCCTTTTACATAGATATTTCTGTCAGTGACAAACTCTAAAGGAATGAACGTTTTCATCAGGGTTGCACCGCATTCAGATACTGCACAAACTACAAACACGCTTCGGCACTACCATATCGCTTAGTATCTACAGTAGTAGTATCTCATTAGAACAGTCGAACAGTGTGCACCAAAGACTTCAGGTTTATTTTTGTTTCCAGAGTCTCCACTCACTCGTGGAATAGGAAGCAGATAGAACATTTTGCTATCAGGCCGCTCTCCCTTGGGACTATCATCTGTTTTAAGTCCAAAAGACAGAAGACATTTCATCCTCTCTAAAGAGGCGGCGTAAAACTTTCCTATTTGATAGAGGTGACACTGGAGTTGAGGTTTGGTCGTGCTTGCCGAGAACCATCCATGTCACCATAGGCCAACACATTTGCCGTTGTTTTTCCCCAACAGTTTGTTGGTTAGTAATAAATTGTTCATTATTATTAGGGATGCACCGATGCCGCTTTTTTTTTTTTTTTCAGACCGAGTACGAATACAAGTACTTACTTTTGCGTACTCGCCGATACAAAGTACAGATACTTGATAACTCCATTACGTCGCAGTTGTGACGGATATGTTTTTTTTAATCAATGTTCAAAAATTCTTTTTTTTTTTTTTCTCCCCACTTGTTGAGTTTCACTCAGATATAACCCTTTTTTAGAGTAACTTGTCAAAAACATGAAGACGATGCTCGGTTTTATTTTTATATATATATATATATATATATATATATATGTATGTATGTATGTATGTACTGGTCCAGTTGAAGAGACTGTTGCTCCAAGTGAACTGGTTAGTGGCCAGCATTATTTGGCACAGGTGCTTTCGACCCACGAAGCTATGCCACTGTTTGTGTGTTTTTGTTCTGGATTCTTGCATGACATTTGCGTTATATTTTATCAGCGAGTTGACGTGTAATGCTCTTTGAGCTCTTCGGGCTCCACTGCATATCATCACTAAAATGATCTTAAGAATTGAAATGTGTGAAATGTCAAATGATTTTACAACCATGGTTCAGAATATTTGTCTAGCTTGGAAACTTTCCATGGCTACGCCTTTACTTGAATACTTAAAGTGGGGGAAAATGGAGCAATAGTTATTGGTGCATATGACCCCATTTGCTTTACTTTACAAAAGTGCTTATTGAGAATGAAACTGAATGAAAGACCTAAATGAATTTACTGATGGGAGACACCTGGTGTGTCGACCGCCTATTAAGGCCACTTCCGTCTGTGTGAACACGTACATTCATGCGTTGACTACCATAGACAGACTATAGATTTTGCTCAATGCGCATATCCGTGTGTGTGTGTGTGTGTGTGTGTGTGTGTGTGTGCTGGGGG
Source organism: Phycodurus eques (assembly GCF_024500275.1). Taxonomy (NCBI): domain Eukaryota; kingdom Metazoa; phylum Chordata; class Actinopteri; order Syngnathiformes; family Syngnathidae; genus Phycodurus; species Phycodurus eques. Next base: position 28,540,327 of record NC_084530.1, read on the forward strand.
AACAGCGGTGGTTGCGAGCTCATTTGCATAATCTCCCATTTAAAGGCGGGGATGTGCTGGAAGCTGGAGGGGGGGGGGTTGATGGTAAAGGGCCGCGACTGGAGAGGCGTACAAAGTGTTCATTGTGCAGTCACAGGATAGCGAGAATACCCCGTAGGGCCTAGTTTGTGTGTGTGTGTGTTTTGAATGTTTATCTATGTGTGTCTGTGTGTGGGAGCCACACCTGTCAGGAGAGCCTGAGGGAGGCCACGATAGTGTGTGTGTGTGTGTGTGTGTGTGCGTGTTTGAAACAGATAGTCAATGGGATTCCATTAACATCGACGAGCATTAAAATCTTTGGGCCAAATCAAGGTTTTTATGTCCTAATTGTTTCCCTTTATTAACTTGGCTTGTTACCGCGCCATTTTCTTCTCTTTCACAATCTAATACAACCACACACATGCGCGTCCTCCTCCCAATCTCAGCAGCGAGCATCCTTGCAGCAGCAGCATGATTTAATTACTTCTCCTCCTCATGCCAAATCATAATCTACGCAAGCAGGCCGATAGGATCAGAGTGGGGGAAAAGAATAATGGTAAAATTAGATTTTTCTTTTTTTAATGGAACGGGGGGTGGTTTAGGAGAGCCCAGAAGTGCTGAAGTAGCTCGTGGCTGCGTCTCCACTGCTAGACCGTAAATGCTCCGCAATCTGCTTAATATCCCCGCTGCTCTCATTAGATTAGAGAACATTAAGGAGATTGGGAGATTTGCACTCCATTGTTTCACTAAGACAACACGAGGGGCACAGAGGCCACGCTGCTAATAGTGACGAACACAATGTACAAAGGGGAGGGTTGCGATGGGTTAAATAGATAACCTAGTGGGAGCTCAACAGCTCAGGTATGGATGTGACGATTCTCAAGATCGTGGCTGTTAAGAAATCTCAAACCCGAAACCCTGCAAGATGTCCATCCATTGTTTTTTTTGTTTGTTTGTTTTTTTTTGTTGTTTTTTTGTGAGCAGAACACACTTTTAATTGGTTCACATCCAAATTATAGAACCCCAATTCCAATGAAGTTGAGACGTTGTGTTAAACATAAATAAAAACAGAATACAATGATTTGCAAATTATGTTTGACCTATATTTAATTGAAATACACTACCAAGACAAGATATTTAATGTTCAAACTAATAAAACATTTTTTTAGCAAATAATCATTAACACGTTCCAATAGTTCCATCACCTTTTCTTTTAACAACATTCAATAAACGTTTGGGAACTGAGGGCACTACTTGTTGAAGCTTTGTCGGTGGAATTCTTTCCCATTCTTGCTCGATGTACAGCTTCAGCTGTTCAACAGTCCGGAGTCTCCGTTGTCGTATTTTACACTTCATACATAATGCGGCACACAATTTCAATGGGAGACAGGTCTGGACTGCAGGCAGGCCAGTCTAGTACCCGCACTCTTTTACTACGAAGCCACGCTGTTTTAACACGTGCAGAATGTGGTTTGGCATTGTCTTGCTGAAATAAGCAGTGGCGGCCATGAAAAAGATGTTGCTTGGATGGCAGCATTTGTTTCTCCAAAACCTGTAAGCATTAATGGTGCCTTCACAGATGTGTAAGTTACCCATGCCATTGGCACTAACACAGCCCCATAGCATCACAGATGCCTGCTTTTGAACTTTGCGTCCATAACAGTCCGGATGTTTCTTTTCCTCTTTGGCCCGGAGCACACAACATCCACAATTTCCAAAAACAATTTGAAATGTGCGGCATGGTGGATGACTGGTTAGAGCGTCTGCCTCACAGTTCTGAGGACAGGGATTCAATCCCCGCCCTCGCCTGTGTGGAGTTTGCATGTTCTCCCCGTGCCTGCGTGGGTTTTCTCGGGTTTCCGCCCACGTCCCAAAGAACCGTGCATAGTAGGTTAATTGACGACTCTAAATTGCCCGCAGGTGTGAATGTGAGTGCGACTGGTTGTTTGTTTGTATGTGCCCCGCGATTGGCTGGCAACCAGTTCAGGATGTACCCCGCCTCCTGCCCGATGATAGCTGGGATAGGCTCCAGCACCCCCGCGACCCTAGTGACGAGAAGCAGCTCAGAAAATGGATGGATGGATAACACAACATCCCAACTTAATTGGAATTGGGGTTGTAAGTGGTACTAGCAGGACTTGAGATTTCAACATGCTCCAAAAATTGGATTTCTTTATTAATATTAGATTAAGTTATGGCATTTTATGTCAAATATTTATTGTCATTCAAAATACAGTGGGTCTTCATCTTAGGACTTAGTCGCGTTCTAGGGTGGCGACGTACAGTTAACACAAATTTGGTTCACAAGTTGGAATGTGCTGTCGTCTAAATTTGGACGTGTGCTCTTTTGTTGATCTTCATGGATTGCCAAGGCATCGGATCGGGACTCGGTATTGGCAGATACTTTAAAACAAGTGCTTCAGACTCTGGTGCAAAAAAAAATATGATTGGGAAATCCTTCGTCTTGTCCTTATTTTCCTTCTTTAGACAGCAAACTCGTTCAACAGTGCCTCTGCTGGTTGGAACAGAGCACTGCACTCGTTTCCGCCTCCACCGGTTTAAGAGGTGATAAATGAACAACCCATTCCACAGAATCCACATAATTCTTACCAGTTGATTAATCAATTACTATGCCCATCCCTAAAAAGCGTGTAAATCCAAACTAATAATAAACACATTTCAGAAGTCTTTGTAAACACTTACAACTACAGTACGTGCAACAGTGAAATGTTGTAGCAAATCAATTAATCCGACAACTATTTTAAGTATTGGACGCTGTTGCTGATCTTATGATTGAGACCTGACTGTATTGTGAAACGTTGTTTTAATCCAGATATTTACTGTATGATTTTACTACAGCATTAGTTTAGGGTTAGTACGAGCTAGACTACATATAAATTCTACCACCTTGCTTTTCTATTGTAAACATGACTTTCCTCACAAAAACAGTGACACTCCCACCCCCTTTCTTAATAATGACAAATTCCTTGGCTTGGGTTGCTCAAGTGAGAACACACAAGTGTGTGACCGGCGTCCGCTAAAAGCAATGTTGCCATCTTTGGGATTCAGGAACGTTATTGGAGCTCCAAATCCTAATTCCACATTGGGAATGCTGCCATCATTAACATAATAAGTCTACTTTCATGGCTGTGAAGGGGCTAGAAAGGAAAGTTGTTGTTGTCCCCCCCCCCCCCCCCCCCCCCCCCTTGTGCTCTTGGCTCGTGTAGTGGTAAAGTTCCTCGGGCAAGTATCAACAAATGAACACAAAAGCAGCAATCTTTATTGTGCAGGCTCCCAGCAGTCAGATTGGGTAATAATAAGAACCATTAAACTTACTGTATGTGCTCTCAAGCCCAAGGAGGCAAATGATATGGGCTCAGTTTATATACGAATTGAGAAATACACATTATCTCTGACACTTTGGGGCCGATCACTTAAAGCATAACACTTCCCATTGTTGAGGAAATAATGCTCAAAAAGTTTGTCCAAAATTTGGCACGCTGGTTAACTCATTTGCATCCCTGGGTGACTAATACGAGGGAGATGATTTTGTGTGTGTGTGTGTGTCGTGCTGGCTGATTCCGTAAAGCCACACTGGACGGCGGCTTGTGTTTTGGCCACTGAGGCACATTTTGGCAAAGTCCACGATGATCTGCATTCCTGCCTGCGAGCTCGGAAAGGTCACGTGGCCTCAGAAAGAGTCCACTCGATGGTCAGTGAACGCTGCCGCCGTGACACCTACACGATCGTTTCTTCATTATTTCATGGAAATGTAAATTACTATCACAAATAATGTGCTTTAGTGATATTGAAACGCGCATTATGAGCATATATCCTCTCTTTCGTTTTACACAAGGATGACTTTGAGCCTAAATTTACGGAAGCGTATTGCATTCATTTGGGTTAAAAAAACAAAACAAAAAACAAAAAACCTGTTTTTCTGAGTCATTTTTTTGAGGGCTTTGATTTTTTTGAATATTGTTTTTGGTTTTTCTGAGTATTTTTTTTCTGGTTTTCTGACTAATCTCCGTAGTAAGCAACCGGTTTATTTAGATTGATCAAGTTTTATTTTGATACGGGGTTAAGACACTGGGAGATACTCCTGTCTTTGAGTCACATCAATGGTATTGTTATTAGTCTTTAGAAAAGTTTTTGTCAGAAAAACAGGGGTGGGGGAATTACTCAAAAAAACAGGAAAGAAATTACTCAGAAAAACAGGAGGGTAAATAGTCATAAAACAGGGGCGGAAAATTAGACAGAAAAACTGAGAAAAATTAGGAGTCATAAAAACTGAGAGAAATATTCAGAAAAACAAAGCCCTCAAAACATTTGCTCAGAAAAACAGGATTCAATCCAAGTGAATGCAATACGCTTCCGTACTAAACAGTTAAATAAATATATCAATATAAAAAAAATGGGCATACAAACTTTATTCATTCAGCTCACTGTGCCCTGAGAATGTTTCCAATATCACCCATTGCCACTAGAGGCCGCTGTGTCCACTGCATTGGCTGATTGCAAAGCACAAAAAGATGGATCTATCTTTTTTTTCCTCCCTTCAAATTATTTGAACATGGTTATCTCATTATTAACGTCATGAAGTGATGTATAGTTATTAGAATTTTTGATATTTGAATGGCAGTATAAAAGTCGGTGTTTGACTTGTTAATTTCAGGGAAACATGAACAAATGAGTCTGATTTGCAGGATCAACATCACAGAAAAATAAATAATTAAAATAAATAAGTTTAACAGTCATTGTTTTTTTTTCTGCAGGATGTCTAGTATATAAATTCAATCGATTAAAATGTTAAGACGCATGCATGATAAAACAATATTAATTGTCATATAATACATATTATTATAATCAATGAAGGGGAAATTCAACTTGCACTCAGCTGTATATATTTTGTGTTGCAGACCAGTAAGCAACTTTGAACGGAATAAATATAAAAGATAATAAATAAGAATATTGTATACGTGTACAAAATAAATGTAAAAATTCCCCCCACCCAAAAAAAAAAAAGTGTGCAGTCTATGGTGCAGTTAGTTGTCACATTCTGTACAAAACAAAACAGCATTGTCCTTTGTAGTTACCTAAAAGTCTTATTATAGTACAGTAATTGCTGCTTAATTATTCCGCCTCACCTTTGTACTGCTGAGTGACTGACATGCACACGCATATACAGAAAGATGCCAGTGAGAAAACATTGTTTTAAATTTAAAGCTATAGCACTTTGATTCAAGTCAAGCAAACACAATGTTATTGCACAAACCCTTTTGTTTGCCATTCTGTTTATTTGAAGAGTGCGGTATAATCCTTTTTAATTGCTTGAATCGTAATGCTCTTACTTTACAGTCACATACTCTGACTCCAACGTGCAGCATAGGAGTTTTCAGGAATGTAAAAATTCACATATTTGTCAGAGTTGCCAATATTACATCAGATTGACAGCAACCAAATCCTGCTGAGTGTGTTGTTGGTTGGACAACAACATGGAACTCCTCACTGGTGTTGCTACTTGTGGGTGGGTGTGCTACCACTGTCTAAGCGTTTAGCTGAGGTTGGCACAAGATGCCCACCCACACACACACACATTGTATGCTTTATAGGATGCCCGCTGATGTCATGGCAACCCCACATCCTCAGAAAGGCGGAAGATGTCCCGTGCCAAAAAAAATGCCATGGTAACTTTTTTTTTTTTTTTTTTTTTTTTAAGTTGCCCAGAAACCTTTGAAGCTTATTAAGTGAAACCGATGGGGAGACAAGTGGACAAGGAGAGAGAAAGGGGAGGGAAACTGGGGAAAGGCAGAGCGATTGGGAGTGCGTCCTGTCTCGCCGCCGAAATTGCGTCTTTGTTTGAAGGAAGGAACATTGGGAACCAGCTTGCTAATGGTGCCTTCAGTGAATTTAAAAAAAAAAAAAAGAAACAACAACAAAAAAGTTCCCCCAAACACATTGCGCTTAGCACTGTGCATCTGAAAGTGACGTGCCAACATCTCTTCGCTTCTCGGGCAGCTCGCGCAAGCCTGCACACAAGTCAAATGCCCCTCACTAATATAGACGGTGTACGCTACCTGCGGGTTTCAACTCGCCACGTCATGAAATGACTCCATTTCTGCTTCAGTTAGCTTGCGGCGCCAGTGGTGCTGCCCAGTGAGACAGTGTCAGGCTCTGCCAGTTTCATTAGCGCTGATGGATGACCTCATGACAGCCATTCCGCTCACCTCCACTTCAAAGAGAGCAACACAGCAACTTCGGACGAGCTCGATTGCCTGCCAAAATCATGCACGGCTTTCAGTTAAAATCTTCTATAGTGATCACAGACTCGCAGTAACGTACAAAAGTCTTCAGCTGCAGTTAGACGATGCCATTAGCAATGCTATAATCCTGCGATGAGAGGCTCCAGCGTATCCGCGACCCAAAAAGGACAAGCGGCATAAGAGACGGGTGGATTGATGGATTGGAAACCGTACCGGTTTTAAAAACAGAACTTCTAAAGTCGGAGTTTGCAGTTTTTCCTGCGCAGTTGTGATAAACGGTCACCGAGAACGCTGTCCAGCTTCAACGAAATGGCAGCGCGAGCAATACTAAGCTAGCATTAGCACTGTCAACAAACCAGCGTTAGCTAGCCACAGCTGTTACGTTGGTAGCAGCAACCTATTTGAAATAGTGTTACTATAACACTACATGTATCTGTTTGAAGTTTTATTTGATGGACTGTACACTCAATGAAAACATCAAACATACATGTTGAGCAGAAAGGTTGCTAATGATGCCCCCCCCCCCCCACACCTATCCACCCCCTCGTAGCCTTGCGCTGACCCGTTACCTTGGTCTTCAGGAGCTTTTCTGAAACCACAGCGGAACAGCAAACAGATGCAGAGCGAATGGGACCTCAGGCAACTGAGGGGATTCAGAGCATCACACAATTAGCATTTCTACTCGACACGCACGTATATCACCTCTTTTTGATTTTTAATTGATTGTATATTCCAAAAAATAAAACTTCAAATGTTATTGTGACGTTCTATTACAAATAAGTCACGCTATCAACGTAGCAACTATGGCTAATGTCGGTATGCCAACGTTTACTTAATTATAGTCCACTTTTACAGGGGCATCTCAATAAATTAGAATGTCAAGGAAAACAGAATTGATTTCAGTAGTTTAATTCAAAAAGTGACACTCACAGATTATATAGCTTGACCACACAAAGTATTTATAATTATGGGGATTATAGTTTACATCTAACAGCCCAAAATTCTTGATCTCAAGAAATTAGAATATTGCAAAAGAAACGATCCAAAATTATTTTGTATGGAAATTAGTTCGTATTTGGCCTTTTGAACACTTCTCCCGTGCGTTTCATGAATCTCTATAATGACTTTCACGTTTTGAATTGAACTACTGAAATAAATGAACTTTTCCATGACATTCTGATTTATCGAGATGCACCTGCTCAAACGCGGGCACCGGGAGGAGTAGTTGCTTTCATGTTTCCGATAACTTGATCATGTATTATGTTCTTAAAGATAGAGAGCTCATCATACAGAGAGATTGGGGCGCTGTACTTGGTCTCATCCTGAGGTGGCGCCCTCGTGCCCGTGTACACTGTGGGCCTGGGACAGGCCTCGGCGCTTAGTTGGGATTTTTGGTGGCAATTTCCATATTGCCTGGGGTCATGTGGGCACCGTGCCCACTCCTGGTGTTGTGGGTGCCTACCGAGGCGTGGGGAGATTAAAGCGGGCGCACTGTGCCACAAAAGGGCCCGTCTAGTGCTTTTTAATTCGCCTATATAAGGGCACCGTGCCAAGCTAGCTCCCTGCTATGGCAAACACTCCATAACTGGCACCGCAAGTACTCCCAGCAAGAAAGCGAGGCAGAGAGAGCATGAGAAGACTTTCATTCTCTCTTTCACACACTTGGACACATGCTTGCATGCTTGTAATTAGCAGTCTGTTGCCTTTGCTAGTTTGCAGGGGGACTCCCAGCGTTATCATTCACGTCCTATTACCTCCGCCAAGCCCCCAGGAAGGAATAAATGTTTTTATCAATGTGGTTTTAGTTATTTATTCTCTCCGCCAACTCTTCTATCTGCTCGCTCGCCCGCCCGCCTGACTGCATGTTTGGTTTCTTACAAGCCGAACTGCAAAGCCATGTGTAACACCACAACACGGTGTAGAGCAGGGGTGTCAAACTCATTTTTGTCGCGGACCACATTGTAGTTACGGTTTCCCTCAAAGGGCCGTTATGACTGGGAAAGCATCAAAATCTTTAATCACCACCTTTTTGTCCTGTTCGGCTGTAACTGCCTTCCAGCCAAATCACCTCATCATATTATTACACCCGGAATTTATAAACTAGTTTTGGAATCAGAAATCAAGGGTAATGAGTTTTTCAACTATTGTTCATATTTGGTAACACACAAATGCTTGCAATAGCTCAGTTATTTACGAAATGAAATCATGTGACGGGCCGGATCTGGCCCCCGGGCCTTGAGTTTGACACCTGTGGCGTAGAGGGATTTCATGCGGATCCAGAAATCAGATCCAGGAATTTTTAATGTATCATTTATCTGTGCAGAAACGCCACCTGCCGGACACAGGTGTTTGGCCTCGGCAGAGGTCGACGGTCTGCTCAGTGCTCTTGTTTATGCGGTTTGTTTGATTGAATAATCACGGATTCAACCCATTTGCAATTCAATGGGTGGAAAAAAGTGGACATGTGGACACAAGCAGTCATTTTTCAAAATGATATAAATGGCGGAAAAAGTCCATCATTGTGCGCGGCATGGTACCAAATGCACCGCGGCCCGGTGACTGCGAACCCCTGCCCGACACCACACAGGTGTTTGGCCTTGGGGGAGGTTTGCGTTCTACTGAGTGCGATTGTTTATCTGTTTGTTTGTGCACAGGATTATGCAAAAACGACTTGCTCGCTACTAACTGAAGAAAAATACGTTTTAAATGTGGATCTGGATTTGTGTGCAGCTGCAGTATTTCATCTGAACAGTTTGGCTTTGGGGGAGGTTTGAGCTCAAGTCACTCGAGCTCAGACCTCCAGCAACCTCGATCAAGCTCGAATTGTAAATATTTTATGTTTTATTTTTTTTAACGGGATCATGCATGCAAACCAAAAGATATACAATTAAATAAACTGAGATTTATCCCCCCCCCAAAAAAACCTAAAATATTTTAACTGTTTAGCGGAGGTCTGTGTTGTGGTGCATCTGTACGTTTGTTAACCTGATTGAAAAACAAAAACTTTACACTCACCTTTTTGTTGACAAGGATGAACTTCAATTCAATTCCGTTTTGGTGCTGAGCCAGATAAGATCCGGAGTCCAGATTATTTTTTTTTTCTTCTTCTTTTGCTAACAATTGTCTTGGCAACAATCTGCACTGAAGTGCTTGTTAAAGAGACAGAACCGTTTGGTTTTTTTGCTTCTTTTTTTGTTTTGCTGGATTGCAAAAAAGTACTCGCTCTAAACATTGTGGAGCGGGTGAGGCACGGGCCTAGCCGCATACCTTAATTGGTGCTTCCTACTTTTGTTGACAATTTGGCCTAGGTGAAGGTTTGTGCTCAAGCGTTTTGTTTTGTAATCCTGCAAGTCAACAAACACAAGAGGTCGATAGATAAATGACGCAATGCTAAAACTTTTTTACAATAGTTTGGCCTCGGTCGAGTGAGGTCTTTGCATTTTGAGTGCTTTTGTCATTGCGTGCAGCCAATCACAGTGATGTCACCAGCAGTGTGTGTGTCTTGCTGGATATTCATGCCCCTCATGCCCTCAGGGTGGTGGCATGATGCTAAAGCCTTGTGCACGTCCATTTTGTGTGTGTGTGTGTGTGTGTCTCCTAGGTCCTCTTCCTTGTAGTTGTAGTCCAAATTCGTCCTCTGAGGCAGCCCACTGGCATCACTGCCGTTGATTCTGTGCAAACCTTTGTTCCATCCCTTACATTTCTGATCCAGAATTGTGATAATGTCATAACATGAATGGTAAATGGAAGCTTCTTCTCACTCCTCCATGCGTTTCTTCACCCTCGCTTTCACACTTTCAGACGGAACACGGCAGGACAACACGAGCCGTGACACAATATACGGATGAAGCGTGTGTGTTTGCGCGTGTGTGTCTGCATACAAACGCCCGTGTTAATCCAAGTCTCGGCGAGCATCTGGAGCCTCGACACAGTTTAAAGGGCTGGCTCGGTCTGCTACGAGCTGGACCGGCCTTCGCAAACACACGCGCGTACACGTACACACGCTGTCACAGCTATCTGGGGCACCAGAAGGCCTCGGCAAAGCCAAGGCAGAGGCTGCCCACCTTGGCACCACGAGGTGGGGCTGTGCTGGCGCTTTGAGGGGGGACAGAAATGGCACGGGATGGAGGGGAGGAGATGGATGGGAGCGGGGGGCTGGGTCACCTGGCGCGGGATAATAAGCCTGGGAAAATGCCCGCAAATGCAGAGGGTGGAGGAGTGTGTGAATGAATTAAGGTGTGTGAGAAAGCGTTTGGGTGTTGAAGGCGCCGACCGATTGGGACACGCCATCCTTATGTTGTCGTTATGGCGTCATAGCCTGGCGGGGCGGGGGGCTGATTTTTACTCATGGGTGAATATTGAAGAAATTCACTCTAAAGCCTCTAGCAGTGTTTCTTGAACAGAAAAAGGCCACTTAACCAATTAAAAACTTTTCGGATCTCCTCTCTAAATGTACAGAACCAACGGGCCTGCTACTGCTCCAATAGTAAAGAGTTACAATTTTACACAGTTTAACTATTTGGTAATTGACCTCAGTTTCTAACGGGGGAAAAGAAGTCATTTTAAAGTACAAAAAAAAAAATTCTCGAATCCAAACAAAGACAGCTGCAAAATACTTTTTTTTTTTTTTTTTTTTTTTTTTTTTTTTTTTTTTTTTTTTTTTTTGGTGGGTGTGTTCTCCAACCCTCCCTCCCCCCATTGTTTGGTAACTGATAAGACAGAAGAATATAGTAATAATGGCAATATAAAAATTATAGGCAAAGGCACTTAAAGGTGTTTGCTACATTTGACTCTTTTCTATGTAGAATTGTCCTGATCTGATCATCTGATTTTCAGCTCATCGGTATCAGCTGGAAACGATCATTTTTCTTTCACCAAGCGAGAAAATAATTCTGGGGTGCAAAGTTATTTCCAAATGGAACATCAATAGCTTCATTTTTTTTTCATTACATGATGTAACGTTTCAGATTTTATTTCGTACCGGTATTTTAAGAGTGACAGTCACAGAGCCGGCTTCAGGCAAAGCAGCAGTCTGCGCGTTTGCAGACAGCCGCGGTGCTCTTCCCAAAAAAGCGTCAAGATCAGAGGGAGAAAAAAAATTGCCACAAGCTTTCGTCCTCGACCGCAGCTGCTTAAGAAAAATAAGGCACCGAGTGAGATGTGGAAACATTTTGCTTACACGGCCGACGGTTACGCCAAACCGAAAGTTACTACTAACTACAGTAAGTCTGCAAAGCCTCATAAAATATACAATATGGCTGAATAGCTCAATGAAATGGCATCGTCAAAGAGTTGGAAAAGTGACAGGTTAACAATTATGACACATTTAAAAAACAAAAAAAAAACAAAAAAAAAACATTACCCTCAATAATGTCGTTTGTAGATGAGCAGAGGCGAGCATTCACGCTGCGCAGTTGCTTCGAGTCATTATACATTAAATTTAGCAACAAAAAAAAAGAGAATCTGCATACTATGTTAAAACTTTTATACATGTTTATATGACGTATCGGATTGGATTTGGTAAACTGGGGCACGGGTGCAAAAAATTGAAACTCCTCAGTTCACAGATCCAACTCTGGAACTGTTTAGGACCCTTTCGAGTTTATGCATGCAGATGCACACAGAGGTCGGATGAGGTAGAAGGTAGCAAAGCCATCCTCGATGCAGTCTGAAGCCCCTCCCCCAACACACACTCGTGCGCCCACATGATGTCGTCTCCTCCGCTTAGCACCGCAGATGCCCGCGTTGCCCTGCAACAGCTGTCTCACCATGTGCCCGACCAAGTGTTGCCACCCAATGGAGGGGCGAGGAAGTGAGGAGCAGCAGGAGGAGAAGGCGGGGGCAGGAAGGGAGGGGACAAGTCATGAATATTCATTTGGGCCATTTTGTTTCAGTCTTTTTTTGTTTTTTTTTGTTTTTTCCCCCCCTTCCCATTACGCATAATATCTTTTTTGTTTGTTTTTTTGGTTTTAATCATTGGGCAAGCAGTTGGAGGTTGTGAGCAAAGTGTTAATCTCAATGTTTGTCTCTGGTTTGGTGCTGGATTTGGTGGAGGTGATATCGCCAGCGCCCATGCAATATACCCCCATCCTACACCCCCTCCTCCTGCTCCCCATTTCCTGGTCACAGGGTGCCGCCCCCCCAGAAGCAAAACAAAGAGGGAGGGGTCCCAAAGTGACGGGGCGCCCACCAATTGGCGGCCGACAATCTGGGCGACCAATAAGACGGCGAGGGAAGCATGGTAACAGCGGGGGCACGTAGAGTGGGGTATTTTCAAATGCAGACGCCGGTCCAAAAAGTCCGACGCCGGATCCAAACTCCATTCCGGCGATGGAACAAAATGGAGGCCGGGCATGGTGCGCCGCCATTTTGGGAGCGGCGTTTGGCGTACGCGAGCAATGTTTCCTAATAATGACGAAAAGAACGGTTTGAAATGCGGCGCTGAGGACTCAAACTGGCCTCAAGCATCGCCAACAGCTCCCAAATAATGAATGATAATGATATTATAAACAGTGGGCCACAGTTACTAAGATGCTGTAAAAATGACAAGCCGATTAACATGCACCAACCGGCCTGTGCCTTTCCCAAGACGAAAATGCTCCGAGGTCTTCGTTTATTCATGTTTATTATTGCGGAGGTGGTTGGCTGTTTAGCGACATGCGAGTCCAACCATCACTCACAGTAAGGGAATCCTTATGGCTTCAAAGGTTGATCATTTATACGTTTCTTACGACTTTATTAAGACTTATTAAACTGGCATTTATTTGAACTGAATCACGGATATGCTGGGGTTCGCTTTATTTTGTATTTTTTTTTTTATATCTATTGATATTTCACAATGACAAAGTGGACGTGTTAAGCTTGTCGACATCCAACTACACACACATGATGAAAATGATGAAACATAAGTGCAAATATTTTTACACCGTTTCAGCCAATCCTGGCAACCATGCCACTGAAAGTTTCTTAAGCTTGCAGTTACTCCATAATGAAAGGGGGGACAGCAATTTCAGGGATACATGCAAAATGTTCAACATAATCGTGAAAACAGAATATACATGATCAAAATGACATATTTTATCCAAAAACCATTTTAGAGTGGTTTTGGTGTCATTTACGATAACTGCTTATTACACAGGCTGTAGTTTGTAGAGCAGGGTGTGGGACGTCCCAAAATAACATGCATCTAATGGAAAAAAATAAAATAAAAATACAAAATTTCATGACGGCTGAGCTTATTTGGTCAAATGAAAAGTAAAAGTATTGTAAGGAATTGGGCTGAACTTGTGAGTTTCCAAGTGCGATTTTGACTAAATTGACTAATGGGGGGAAAATAATCACCATCCATCCATAATAATCCATTATTTAAAAATATATATTAGTGTCTACGTGAATGTCCTGAATGCCATGCCAATGTTACAATGAGCAGAATAAGGTCGCTAATTTGTGATAGGGCGTGATAGTTGACTTGAATTGACGGCAAATACTTTAGACGGCATCAATCAGCAATCGCTTCCACACAAGCGCCTCGTATTGGGTTAATAATACTTTTGTCTTTAAATAGGATGTTGATATACTGGAAAAGGTACAACAAGGAGGTGTGCAAAACTCAAGGACAGATGGATGCAAGTGTCGAGCACGCTGCCAGAAAAACGATGGCGCTCTCTTCCTCCTATCTGCTGTCATACGGCACGCTAAATAAACGAGGATGAAGATCTCAAGTCAGATCTCAATAAAAGAAAATCAACTTTGGGGGGAGAAAAAAGTGGCAAGAGGAGCGAGTGGTGTTTGCTCGTTTAATTTTGAAAGGATGAAAGCAGACAGGCATAAAGAGGGGCAGACGCGGAGAGATCACAGCGTCGTGTCGCGTATTGGCGCGTGGCGCGCCGCGCAGTCTGCCTCCTAAAGCAATAAATCTGAAACAGCATAATAGATAAACGCAACTCAGAACACAAAATACCCTGCGAGAGAAAACTAATAAAAAAGCGAGCGATTAAGTGGAATCAGAGCTCTTAGGCGCTATCTGGAGATGAGGAGGGGAGTTGGGGGGGGGGGGGGGGGGGGGGGGCGGCCGTTCGCCACACAAAGACCGGAACGGGCCAACACAACAGATGAGAGAGCATAGGGACGGGGGGGCCCGGGAGAAGCAGAGAGCTGAACGACAGACAGACAAGACAGACCGTTAGACGCAGAGACAGACTAAGGACAGGAGCGATGGAGGAGGAGAGAGACAAAGTGAGGGATGGATGGGGCAGCGGATCAGAGAGAGCCTCCAGTGTGTCTTGCTCTCCCTTTAAACCGCAGCCAGGAAAACAGATTAGGACTCTGCTTTTCTCCTGGGGCAACATACACACACACACACACATTTAGCCATCCTCCTCCACAAACATGAAAATAACTCCTCCTAACTTTGACACTGACCCGCCCCGCCCCAAGTGCGGCCGACGCCGCCTCCGCGCTTTCTGGATGCAGCCAGCCGGCGTTTAGGCCCATTTAGGTGACCCCGCGCGGCGTCGGCCGACGTTTGCTCAGCGTTTAGGACACAAAGACGCGCAAGCGCACTTCGAACGAGCGAGCGTGGGACAGTTTGTCCTTGATAGATAGATGTTGAACTCCGCTGGGCATGCCAACTGTTTTTGGCAGCAGATGTGGGTGCTCAAAATGGACCATGAGGTACTTGACATTTCTCCAAAGCGTCAATACTCATTTTTGTATTTATTTTGTCATTTAAAAAAAATAAATAATAATAATAATCATAATTGGCGGTCTTTTTTTTTTTTTTTTTTACATAATCATCATTATTTACATCTTGCAATGATAAATTGCAAGGTTCTATAGATTGGATTACTACTCTTGCAAAAGTACCATTGGGGACAAAGAATAAAGCAGCCAGTAACATATCAATCATTATCATTTACTAATACATTATACATTTTCATTTTGGTTCAATGTACAGAGTTGCACAGTAATTAAACTAGAATCCCCCCCCCCCCCCCCCCAAAAAAAAAAAATACTGTTGTATGATACAATACATACTTTTTTTTTAAAAATTGCAAGTCAAGGAGTTAAAGTCCAATGAATAGCTTGAAATGGTGCAAAGGTAAGTTGTGAATTGCCAAACCAAACAAACAAAAAAACAGGTAAGGTTACCCAAAACTGAAAACTATCGTACATGCCAAAAGTACTTTAATGAGTCGAAAGTTTGTATTACCTTTTGATTGATAGATTGGTCCCATCGCTTTTTTATAACTTGGTTAATTTGGTCTACTTTCAATTCAGAGTAAAATGAGACGATGTGCATCACAAAAAAAAAAAAAAAAAAAAAAAGGCAATTTTGGGGTCTTCTAAAACCCTTGCCCTGTAGTGTATGTAATGTATTTGTAAATATAGAATCAAAAAGACATTTGTTTTGTCAGACATTCTGTTGTAGGACCTGCTTGTTTTGATTCGATTTTTTTGGTCTTAACAACCTTTTCGTAATTCCTCTCTATGAGAATTGATTGAAATAAAATGGACTCACCTCCAAAACAGTATCGTCGGTCCTGAACGTACTGTCAGGATATGCCGTCATGCCATTATTTGTCATACTTCTTCATTCATTTCATTACATTTGGTCCTTTTTCATAGAACATAATTATCATGTTATAATAAAAAGCAATAACTTCCATGGCTTTTTGGTTGACAATACGATTCATTTTTTTGTGTATTTCAAGCAAGAACAAGCTAAGCGATAGTGTGTAAAATTAAGAACGCATTATACTTTATAGAGTGGCACGCGTTCTCCTGAATATATTTTTTTGTATTAGTTCTTCGGATTGGAAAATGTGATGACCTTTGTGTCACAGCCGAGTCAAGTGTTTTTGTTTGATAACACACTGAACCGAAAGAAGCTGAACGGGTTGTACGAGGTGAACGCATCGTTTCATAAGAGCAATACAAAAACATTAAAAATGCCCCATTAAAGATGAAAGGGCCCGCCTAACCACGAAGAAAAGTGCTTCCTGGTGTTATATCATTTAATTATGCTTGTTTGCTGGGCGCTATGCTGAGCAAAAGTATGTAGGACGCACTAAAATTCTACGCGTCTGTTTGCCAAGCTTCTTTAATGTGTCATTGTTTTAGGGCTGTTGCATAAATATGTTTGTTAGCATGTACGGAACTAAGCCAAAAGCTTTTGTTGTTTTAATGTACTTTTTCCATAGTTGTCATTCCGCCATACTTGTGACAAACAATTTCCGCAACATTTGTATAGGGGTGGCACACGGGTCGAGATATATTTGCAAGAGGATCTGGGTAAAGTTGTGGATCAAAGGCTTTACTTTCACTATTTAGGTTTTGCACAGTACTACGTTCAAGTGACTGAAGAATGATGGCTTTTCCAAATACAGCCCGTTTCCTAGTACAGCCTGCTAAATCTATTATTCTTATATAATTAACTGTGAAAATAACTTGTTTGTGCAGTTGTGACGCAAACAATGGAGTTAATTGCTTATTTCAGCATGTAAGTACAATAATTGAACCAGATTTTTATAGAGGTTTAATGTGGGAGATGTTTGTACACTTTTGCAAGGAAGACTATAGAAATGTCTAGTAAAATTGTCTTTATCTTTTAATCTTTTAAAATCTGATTTCCTCCAGGAAGCACAGGGGTAGCTCGCTAGGGCTAGCACGGCTCACATTTCTGAGGTTCGGGGTTCGACACTCGGCTCCACCCTTCGCCCAAAGTCAGCGAAGACGTGCCGCAGCTCACTCGCCGGTGACTCCGCCGAGGACAAGCGCCATAGAAAGTAAATGGACTGGATGACTTTAAGGTCCCACGAAGCTGGCATTTATCTGATTTTGCCTCTTGCTTTAAACAGAGCGCAACAATCGCGGGATATTGCTGGAACTCCGTGGCTTCTCGCAATCAGGTACAGCTATATCCCACATATTCACAGTTCACAAATTCACCGACAACATTTGCCTATTATAATTTTTTTTCCCCCATGCAACCAATCCCCATCTATTTGCTGAAGAACTCGTTTTTTTTAATTGCTTTTTCTGGTTAGCCCAAAGATGCAACAAGCCAAAGCCCTGTTGAATAGGAAAGTAGTAGTTAGGGCTGTGAAAAAAAAAAAAAAAAAAAAAAAATTGGCTAACTCGGCTATGTCGACCACATAAATTGGTCAGTGCGAGCATTTCTGCCTCGAGACAATAAAAAAATATTGATAAAAGAATATTTGCGCTGTCCGGAACCATGTAGCCATGTCCGTGTTTACCGCACGGACATTTGTTGCAGACGGACACACTGTTGGTCCCGTGAAAAACATTGCCAAAAAACGACAGAGGAATGTCTGTAAGTGAATTTTAAGACACTAAATTTGATGGATTAGATGATGTACCTATAAAACAGCTGAATGGTAGTTAGCGGGTTTTCTAACCTAAAATGGTAATCACTATTTCGCTAATGCTAATCGTGAATGCTAATTGTTATGCCAAAAAGCTGATTTTGTTGTCTCAAATTCTGTACAGAGTTTATACCATGCACTCCGTACCAACATATAAGATACATACAAGAAATATGAATCCAAACGGTTATTCCAAGCTTATTTTCAACGCATCCTCATTCGGGACATTCCCTGTGTGTGTGTGTGTGTGTGTGTGTGTGTGTGAGAGAGAGAGAGAGAGAGAGAGAGAGAGAGAGCAACCTCCTGCAGGAAACCGCTGCTGGCTTCCGACTGTTAACCTCTCCGAGAGTGTGGAGTGGGAATGTGATGGGCTGGCAACGGCGACTGGAAGAGAAAAAAAAAAAAAAAAAAAAGAGGGCACCCTCCATCCCGTTCCCATGTGCCAGGGTCGAGCATTCCTCACCCTCCAAAGGCCGCTTAGCAGCCCCCACCTCTCGCTCTTCCTCTCTTGCTCTGTCTTTCTTTTTTTCTTTCTTTCTTTCTTTCTATCACTGCAGCACTCGGCAATGATGGTAATTTTCACGTTCCTTCCTGCCACGATGATTCCTGGCGTCTTTGCGGCCGCCGGTGAGCGTGCAGAGGTCCGTGCGGGCCAACGTTTTGTACATTTGTGATGCTAGACAACACTTGTGCACTGTGCCCAAGTGCCCGCCTTGCCCGCCCGCTTAAACAAAAAGGGCATTGTTTGTTTCCTTCTCTCCTTCCCCTCCTTCTTCTGCACTCCTCACATGGAGGCGCAAACATCTCGAGCCTGTTTTTTTTTTCTTCCTTTTTCAAACTGGGAGTTCAGATTGTGCAGAGGTTGTGAGAGGCCAACTTCCCTTTGTTTCCTGCCTCATTTGAATGCGACTGACCGGCCACAACATTAGGTACACCCGCACGATTGGACGACATCCGATATTCCAAATTCTTCCGCAACCGAGATCACTTTTTGACTGAGGGGAGTAGTTGTAGAACTTGTACCGTTCATCATTACGCCGCTTTGTGGCCGAAAGATTAGAAACGGTGGCGTTCTACAACATTGGAACCAGATAAGAAACATCAACGGCAAAACTGGATATCGTTAAATAGAAGGGAATACATCTTTATTTGCCCATTTAGCTCATTGTTAGCCTGGGGAAATGTTTTGCTGTGTACCCTTTCTTCTTCTTTTTTACATAGATACATTGTTTATTGTGTATTGTTTGTTTGATTGGCCTGATATCTTTTACAATAATATAATAAAGCACGTAAAATGATCTCAACTTTTGATTTTTTTGGGGGCAAATTTGTGATTTCCTAAAATTGTAATTCAAATGCTTGTGTTACCCGGAATAATGTGAAATTTGAATGCTGACCAAGTGGATCCACAGTGTGGGGGGAAATTAGTCGTCTGCTGTCCAGGCCAGCACGTTTCCCTTCAACAATTAATGATAAAAAAATGATAAAGCCAGTTTAACACCATGAAAATCCATATATTGGTCTTATCTACATGACTTTTTTTGGCCAGTACATACTCAAATAATTGAAGAACAAAAATAATTGTGTGTGTGTGAGCTTTCCCATTGGTCTTCTTGTCTCGTCCCTGTCAGATTTTAGGAGAAGTTACAAGTTCAAGCCCAACTAACAACTAAATGCTACCTCTTCAACATTACCCAAGAGAAATTAAGACATCAAGAAGTGCCATCTGAAATACAAATTTAGGACATATGATATAATATAGGCCTCATTTCTATGTACGTACTCATAATTACCACCCAAAAGTCTTACACAAATGTGCATATGCAGTATACAGTACATGCTGTCCATCTCTCTCCCCCTGTAACTTATATTGACCCTTTTGCAGCATATTTTTATATTTATTTTATGTATTATTTTATTTTTATTTTTTTTTTTTTAATTTAAAAAGCTGGTTTATATTTGGACATTGCTTTAATTCCTCCCGCGAACTGTTGCACAGTTCACACCACTAACTGACAGACAAAACCAAATCTTTTCGTGGTTGTGCGTATGTTTAACGTTTGAAATTTGCGTTGAGCTCGCAAATAGTCCTCCTCCATCATCATCATCATCATCCTCATCATCATAATCCCCATTCTGAAAGCAATTTTGCACGTTTCCCGCTCGTTGTTTTGTTTTGTAATGACCTCTGTAATGACCTCTTGTCGTTGTTTGGCCAAGCCTCAGCACAACATTGTCAAATTGTTCCAAGGAACACGCAGTAGAGCGGGTGGAGCGTTTTTTTTCCCCATCTGGTCCAATAGTTTTCAAACTTTTTTGACACCAGAGTACCACTTCAAAAAAAAAAAAAGAAAATACTCAACTCTCCAAGTGCCAATGTAATGACCAACATAAAAAAAAAAAAAATAAGTACAGAAAAACAGCAAAAGTTGTCAACAGGTTGTTTCCATAGCTACAAGCTTGAATGGGACGCTTCTAATTGTGTGACGTGTTGTGAATGTTGTAGATTTGAATAGGATTTGATCCAGTGGTCTTCTGCCACACTTTTCGCAATCACTGCACCAGTCAGTCAGTCTTTGGCTTTGTTAATGACGTCAATGTCCCCCCCCCCCCCCCCCAACACACACACACACACACTTTGCATTTAACATGCTTAATATTGAAACCTTGCATCAAATATGACACCGAGAAACGTAGTATATTTAAATTTTATTTTATTTTCATCTGTATCACCTCGTGCGTATGCTTAACGATAGTTTAGTCAAACCATATTTCAAGCATGTTCAATTTCTTGTCGATATATATATATATATGTCGACACACATATATATATATATATATATATATATATATATATATATATATAACATTTGCAACTCTTAGAATTTGTCGCTGGTGGGCAGTTTAGTGCTGCATGCGTGCGAGTTCGTGTGCTCTCGCGGCCTTAAACTTCAAGTCAGCCTGATTCAGCTTCCACTTGCACGTCTTTTCTTTTCTTTCTTTTCTTTTTCTTTCTTTCTTTCTTTTTCTTTTTGGTCTTGCTAAAGAGGCAATCTTTTTCATTGCTCGACTTTGCTCTCATTCAAGCTTTGTTCCTGTTGCACAAAGCCCAGCAACAAATAAAGCGGAAAAAAAGAAAAGAAAAGAGAGAAAAGAAACGAGTCACGCGCTGGAAACACGTCGCATCGTGGCGATCGAGTCACCATACATTATTATAATAATAATAATTATTATTATTATTATATAAGCCACAATTGTGTCCTCAATGTTGCATTAATGATTCAGGTTTTGTGTTTTAATGAACAAAAGCATCCCCCCCCCCCCCCCCCCCCCGACGCAAAGGTGTGAGATTTTTTTTTTTTCCATTTATTTTTTAAAAACGTTTTATTGCGGTTGAATAATATATATATATGTATATGACATATATATATTATAATAATAATTATATATATATATATATATATATATATTACAGCAAACGTATTTTAAACGTGGTATATTTCATTGTATTTATTTTATTCCATATTACTATAATGTCAGTGAGCATTTTAATGGAATATTTTGCCAAAGAAAACTATGACTTTTGCTGTTTAATTCTGTTTATCTGAACCCAAGAGCTCAATTAACTATAACCATTAAAAAATAGATGGGTTCATCTTTGTTAAAACGGGAGATGGGCGGGAGGGGGAAAGTATGTTGGGCCTTCACTGACACAGACAAAAGTGTTTTGTTTTCTAAATCACATTGGACATTATTAATTAATAATTACATATATATAATTTATAATTTACGTTTAGAGCGGCACTTTGGTGTGTATAAACTGGTAATTCTTCTAACAGGCGAATATCCATGTAGCAGCTTTCAGGGTCTGCAACATCATAAAATGGCGCAATCATCATCATCATCGTCATCATCATCATCATCATCATAATGTACTTCTTTCAAAGCACGTTTTTAGTTAATCGAATCGATGTTTGTTTAGGAAATTGATTTGGCTTTGAATGAAATGTACACGCAGTAGTGACTTCAAAGAATTCCGTCTGTTGAGGATATTAACTAAGTTAATCAATCACACTCCTCTGTAGTGTTCATCTTTAAAATAGAATTCATTTATAAGAAATAAAAAATAAATAAAACAGCCTAAATTGATTTTGGAGGAAATATCGTACATTCACAAACGCACAACAAAAACAATACACGTGTTATTATCGTAAAAATGAAATGTGCAAATTGAATATTTTAAAGATTCGTTTAAAAAAAAGGCTCAACAAACAAGAAATCAAAATGGAATTTCACAGCCATTATTCGTCATTTTTTAAAATTCATGTCTCTTCCTATGACGTCCTTATGAAGGAATATTTGAAGTGTGTTAAATCACATTTTTATAAACCTAAATCATTCGTGCGCGTGCGTGTGTTGGGGGCGTGGTGGCGGGGGGGGCTCCTCACACGTCATCCTGCTGTACTTCCAACACTTAAACAATCCAAATGAGGCCATATAAACAACCCTCCCCAAAAAAGAATTAATTAAAAAATATATAAAGAAATCACAAATTCGATCGGACGATGAATAATTGACGCGACCAAATGTGAGAGGAGGCCATCGGTGAATTATTGATGAGCCGTCATATTGCAGGAATGTCTGCTGGAAATAAGACGGATAACGACACGCACACAAACACACGCGCACACTCGATTTCTAATGTGCACAAATCAGAATTCGGGCTGCAGCCTGCGTTTTGCGTGGCCAGTTAAACTATGTTGCAAGTGACAACACAAATGCAGCACATTATTTCAATTTCTGAATAAAAAAAAAAAAAAAAAAAAAAACACCTAACACGTTTTGTGGATATGTCGTACATGTGTTGTTTATGATTTGTTCATTAATCAGTTCAGTCAATTCGTTTGGGATTGGAAGGTTGTTTTTTTTTTTTTTTTTACTCTGAAGTGTTGAGATGAAAAGGGGCTTTGGATTGGACACTTTTTTTTTTTTTTTTTTTTTCCCCCCCCCCAAAAAAGGCAACTTTTGGTCAAAATCAAGTTTGCGGTTTCATTCGAATTTCTTTCACACAGGAACTTCGCAAAAATGACAAAAACACTACCGTTCAGAAGTCTGGGGTCAGACAATTTCATGTTTTCCATGGAAACACAATTCAGATATTAATGTGGTTTAAAGAGGTGTTTTTCTGAAATTAAAAAAAAAAACTTAAACGTTACATGCAATTCAGAGTAATACAACATTATTTCGGTGCATGTGACGAATCAAACCTAACTAAAATTGATCATCCACATGTTATTTACGTAAGCATCTAACATAAGAAACAGAGACGATATTAATATGAAATAGCTAAAACATTTGACTCTGGACCAAAATAAACTCTGTTCGACCCGCACCCCGACGTTTGGGAACCCCTGGCTGTATGTAGATGGGCCAACTTTTCTTTGCGCACTTTTGCCTCCTGGTTGCGCCACGCACGCACACGCGCCCGCGCGCTCGTTCACGCGGGGCGGGAGGGTTCCTAATCCCCGCCGGTGCTCCTAATGCTCCTAAAGCCGCAGCTGCTCGCCGTGGCCGCAAAGTCCGCACAGCTTTTATTCATAATTCAGCTTTGAAAACAAAAACCAAACAAACAGCTTTTTTTTTTTTATTATTATTATTTATTTATTTTTTTTTTTTTATTAACGCACCGAATTGAGATTCGGTAGCCGCTCTTTTATCTTGAATAGGGGAGGTGGTGAGGGAACAAGGGTGACCCCCCCCCACCCCCCACCCCCACGCCACCCACCCCGCTCTAGTCGACGTGCAACTGCGCGTTAGGATCCACGCACACCGAGCGAGCGAGAGAGAGAGAGAGAGAGAGGTGCGAGTCTAAAAACAGATCGAGCGAGCGCACGACGCGCGAAGCGGCCCGACACTTCTCACTTACTTTTATTTCTTAATGTATTTTTTTTGGGAAGTAGTCTGATAGAAAAGAGCACAAAGGGACTCCGACTTACCGTGCATCCCGTCCGCCTTGTGTTGGTCGACTTTGTTTTTTCTTTTTTTGGGTGAAGCGGAGCGATCTGCAGCCCAAGTTTGGCCGCAGAAGGACGCACGCGCGACCGCATCGCGCAGCATGGCCGAGCGGCGTTAAAAGCCTCGAAAAGAAATCGGGAAAAAAGAGCTTTTCCCCCCGCTCGTCCTTTTTTTTTTTTTTTTTTTTTTCTTTTTTCCTCTCCCGCCATCTCGCAGAGTGGACTCACTTTTTGAGAGTGTCTGAAGGTCTGGTGGTTTTGTGTGTGTGTGTGCGCGCGCGTGTGTGTGTGTGTGGAGGCTTCCGGCAACAGCCAAGAGAGCAAGTCTTCCTCCCTCTCTCACTTTTTTTTTTTTTTTTTTTTTTTTTTTTGGAAGCTGAAGTTTTAAAGGAAAATGGGGCATTGAGAGTGTTGGCAGATCTCCCTGCGCTATAATGGTACGTGCTGTGTAACTCAATAGTTTGCCTTTGTTGGCTGTGTGTGTGTGTGTGTGTGTGTGTGTGAGAGAGAGAGAGAATGTGAACATTAGATTAAACGTTGCTGTTTGGCGGCGTTTGTGCTTTTTGGACGCAGGCCCGTGCACACACCTGAGTATGTGTGTTATTAAATATTAAATGAGCGGTTGTTGGACGTATTCTTTTAATTCCTGTTGTAGTAAATCATCCAAAGGCCAGGCTATAAATTGTGTACAAAGATCCAACAATTGGACGAATGTTTATGATTGAATATGTAATATTGAATGTTCCCCCCCCGCCCCCTACAGTTCCTATGAGGTGTTATTTTTTTAATTGTAATTTTTTTTTTCAATTTCGAACTGCTTGGCAGGCCGGATAAAACGCTCCAATAAGCCGCCCGTGGCCCACGGCCTGCAGGTTTCCCACCCTCTGCTTTAGCACGGGAAAATGTGATGATCGTTTTGCGTGTGTGTGATATGCTCGACTTGTTTGCACAAGTGAGCCACTCAAAGCTATAAAAAGATTCAGCTTGCAAGCATGCAGAGCGATTCATGAAGATCTTCGCTATCATGATCAAGATATGTTTTTTTTTTGTTTTTTTTTTGTTAATCTCTACGACTTAATTTGTGTACTTGACGACAGCGGAGGTGAGCCACATACAGAGTCTTTGTAACTCCCCCCCCCCCCCCCCCCCCCCCAAACAAGTGTTTTAATAGCCCGAAGAGGATGTGAACTCACCAATGTCGACCTATATGCAAATTAGGCAAACCTTGTCCAGACTGATTTTTATTTTTGTATTTCTTTTATTTGCTGCAGCAATCCCAATGAGGTTTTAATTTTGCTTTACGTTCAGTAAAATGCGTGCTAGGAGATCAAGATTAAAGAGCGATAGCAGCTAGAAAATGGGAAATAAAAGGAAAATGATGAATGACATCTTTTAGCTTTTGATTGACATTTCAGATTTTTGTCTTCATTTTAAAAAAAAATATTTTTATTTTTTGGGGGAGGGGGGGGGGGGGTAATTGTTTAGCCAGGAAAGCCTTTGATATAATATATATATATATATATATATATATATATATATATATATATATATATATATATATATATATATATATCGTTTACAAGAGTGTTCTGAATTAAAAAAAAAATCTCATTTTGGATTAATAGTACAAAACTCTAAATTTGGAGATTAAAAAAATTGCATTGGACAGTAACAATAAACTATCTCTTATATGATTGGTAGGATTATAACCATAATCTAATATAATATATGCCGGTAATATGTCCTGTTTTTGGTGTAATACTAATATTAATGTAACACAGTCAAATGATGGGCAATAATTATAATTTGGATGTTTATCATAGACCAAAACATACAAATAGCTGTTGAGATAATGTGTAAAAAAAAAAGTTTAAAAACAAAAACGTTTGTATATTTCTTTTGGATTGTATTCTCCACGAGGCCTCATCTGGAGTTCGTGCGATGACTTCCTTTTTCGAAAGCGGCGGCGATTCCCCACCAGGCTGCTGTGGCAAATGATCCGATTCCACTTGTTTTGTCAGAAAATGATTTACTTACGACATATAATGTACCGTATCGTGTTTCCCACATTCCCTTGTGACTTGCAAAGCAATCACTTGGTGCCGCTTCTGTTATTTCCTCCTCCAGTGCCAGCGACGTATAGTGTCAGACAGAACACTTAAATTTCTCTTCCACTAGAGGGCAGAAGGTCAAATTAACCTGTTGCCAGTCGTACAACGGAGTAAGTCGGGACAGATTTCACACTCGGTGAGTCATTTTGTGTGTAAATGTCGACGAGACGAGAATCATTGATATTTCAGTAGTCGTAGTTTTTCTCACATTTTTCCTTTGGCGTGCTGCGAGATTTTCCAAATGTAGAGTGGGTGCGTTCTTATAAGCGTACGTTGCCATATCTGGTGCCCTTGTGTGGTGGCGTCACCAAAACGCTTAAACGGCGTTGAGCCCTGAGAACACGTGTCAAACTCTAGGCCCGCGGGCCGGATCTGGGGCGCCACGTCATTTAATGTGGCCCGCGAAAGCAAATCATGTGCGTTTCTTGCGAAAGTATAAAAATTGCAAATTGTCTTAACCTTTAATAACAATTGCGAGCCTTTTCCTTAGCAGTCCCCCTTTTAAAATAAACTGAATAATAGTTGAACAGTTTTCATTAGCGTCTGATTTCAAAATTAGTCATCCATCAATTTGTTGTGTATTTGTAATAATGTGAGGCGATCGTATATTTACAGTGGGGCTGCAACCGGTGATTATTTTATTGATTTAAACCATCGGTTATTTTTCGATGAATCGATGAGTATTAAATCATATTTTTTAAATTTCCATCCCTTAAACAGGAAATGAGTTCAAATTGACAGTACAGAAAATGCACAAACATAAAAAGGATTATGATTCAGTTGCTGGTTTGGTCCGTAACACGTTAGAAAAAAATGTTGGTCATTATTTTCTCAAGTAAAAGCCGATTTTTGCAAATGTATCATTTTGAAAAAACACAAACATAGTAAGTCTGCTTTCACGAAGGACTACAGAAATTGGAGAATATTTTCTGTTGAGAGGCTGAAATCTTGATAGTTGGGACAATTTTAAGTTAAATTCGTGGTTCTCTAAACCATGAATCGATTATAAAATCGTCAACTATTTCGATAATCGATTAGTTCTCAATTAATCGATGAATTGTTGCACTTTTAATTTACAGTTTCGGATTTCCTCTGAGGGAAACCATAACTACGATGTGGCCTGCGACCAAAATGAGTTTGTCGCCTTAGAAGCTTACGGATCTGAACTCCAGTATTTGGAATTCCCCAGTAAAAATGTATTTGAAATCTTTACAGAGACGCGATTGAATGCTGACCGATTCCCGTGTTTAATTTCAGTACCAAATCAAATGCGACCCGTTGCGTGCCCAGCTGGTGTTGCATAGCAGAACATCCACACCAGCAGCTGCAGGCATCTCCAAATTAGTGATTTGTAACATCATCCCTCCAATTATCCTTCGTTGCGGCTTAAGGTTAACACTTGATTAGACATCGGTGTGTCGTTGGCGGCGGCGGAGGAGATCTCGCTCCCCCTGCTTGTGTTTTCATTGTGCCATGATCATTTCGCAGTCTGTGGTTGTCGAGAAGCAACGTCTCAGCCAAGTGGAGGAAAAAGACGTTGGCGGCTACCAGCCTGGGAAGGGGGCCGGGGGCACGCCACCTCCATTATTCAAGTTTTATTATTATATTTAATGACGTGCTGATTTGTTCAATCGTCCTACGTGCGTTGTAACGCGACTCCATGCTTCCTGTCCGTTGCCGTTAACCGGGCAAAAAAGGATAACCACAAAAAACACCCTCGACGACACAAAGGGACGATTGTACCCGCCCCGACCGCGTCGTTAAAAGCGCTCGCAGGCCTGGGAGCGAGTGTGGTTTGGCTCGCCTAAAATGCCACAACACGGACACGTTGGGAAGTTAAGGCGCTGAACAAACTGAACTCAGCGTCGCAGCCTGGAATGTTCCATGTCAAACAAATTGAAAAAGCAACACAAAAAAAAACAAAAAAAAAAGAAAGAGGCTCTTTAAACCTTTGGTCTTGTGTCGGGTTACACATTTGATTCTCAAGAAAGTCATAGGAAATGAGACGAGAAGTTGTGATGTTTGGCCAGCAAGATGAGGATCACTGCACGCTCACAAACCACCAACGTACTCAACATCAATGGCGGCGACGCAACCCACTAATATAGCTGACATGCGTCAGTAATACACGCACACACGTGTGTGTGTGTGTGTGTGTGTGTGTATATATATATATATATATATATATATATATATATATAGTGAGAAAATGCAAATTTGTTTGGACAGGAACATGCAATATTTTGCAATAGAATGCAATATACTACCACAAAAACATTTTCTTGTAATGAAAATGTTATAATTTACCATGACAACAATGTCTTAAAGAAAATCAAATTCTGCAATGAAAACATTTTATTTTGGCATGACAATACAACTAGGCTTTATACCGATCGGATCGGCTTGCTCGGTAACGGCCGATAATTAGCATTTTATGATGATCGGCTTTGTCATAATTCGCCGATGCGATCGATGACATCATTGATCAGCTCCACAAAAGACATTTACTCCGCGTCGCCATCGTGTACAGTATATTTGAAACCAAAAGCTAGTTTATTTTTACCCTTGTCGCTTTTGACGTAGTACTGTAAATCTATCCGAGCGCCAATAAAGTTATTTTAAAAAGCATGTTGGCGGTGTGGGACAGACAACACGTCTGAGGCGGACAACACGTAATGCCCGGATCAGACTACAAGACAAATTTGTCAGATGACATTCAAGGATTGCTTGAGATATGTTCACGTACTTTTAATACGATACGGCTCGCGAGCAGGCAACAAAACGTTATGTGGCCGAGCAAGCTAGTGCTAGCCCTAACGGATGTACGTAAACATGCCGGCGTTCTGTCAAATCATGCTCTAAAGTTCCAGTGTGTGTGAAGAAATTGAATTACAATAATTGAATTACAGTAAGTTAGCACCCATTATTGCCGTCATGTTGTAATGTTGGTTTGACCTTTCTGATTAGAAGACATGACCTGTCGAGAGAATATTTTTGAAGATACTCTGTATACAGTACACAAGTATATACAGTAAATGAACGAGTCATTTAAATAGACACATTGCCCCATCTTGTGATCGGATCGGTTATCGTATTTATTTATTTATTTATGATTCTTATTTTTTTAAACTGTAATCGGCCTAAAAAAAATCCTGATCGTGTAAAGCAGAGGTCTCAAACTAATTTTTGTCACGGGCCACATCGTAATTATGGCTTCTCTCTGAGGGGCCGTCAAGACTGTGAACCCATATAAAGGAATTATCACCTCATATAATTGACAAATTGATGAATAACTACTTTTAAAATCAGAAGCCTACAAAACATTTTTCAACTCGTACATTCCTTTTCAAAGGGGGGTTGGTAACAAAAAATGCTTGCGATATCTCAACGTTATTACAATAGAACACAATTAGCAATTTTGGTTTTGCTTTCGCAGGCTACATAAAATGATGTGGCGGGCCAGGTCTGGCCCCCGGGCCACCAGTTTGACACCTGTGGTGTAAAGCCTAGAAATGACATGAATTTTGCTTGAAAACAATTTTATATTTTCCCAGAGAAATGCTTCCCACGAAAACATTTTTGCCAAATTGTAATTTAGCATGTCGAAGCTATAATTTCCTCCACTTGAGCTATATTTTTCAATGAAAATGATCTATTTTGGCATGACAATACTTGCATTTTCCATGAAATATGCAATATTTTGCCCGCACGAATACATCTTATTTTACCACGACAAGGCAATATGTCACGAAAATGCGATTATTTTGTCACAACCACGTAACATTTTGGCATAACAATACAACATTTTCCATGAAGGTGCTACATTTTGCCTGAAAAATGTGTGGTTTGGCCCACGCAACGGCTGCCTTGGGAAGTGAGTCCAGCGAAACTGGAAGTTATCTGGTGTGCAGAGGTGGCGTAGAGCGTGAGCAGCGTGGCAGCAAAAATGTTGCAGCCTGGAACCTTCCGCGCTACAATTGGCACGCCATTATCTAAAGGCACCGTTTACGGACGAGCCTGTCGAGCAAGATCACGATAGTTTACAGGCGGGGTGCCTGCCTGAGCTGATGTTCAGGTGTGTCACAATGTGTGCGAACTTGTTTCCCTCGCACTTCAGTGAAAATGTTATCTGCTTAACTTTCAGGAAAAGCTCGGGCACCTGCGCTCCCATCCGCTCATAACTTGCTTGAATTTACCTTTGTTGTGTTGCCATTGTCCTCATTTAACACTCGCGAAGCCGCTCACTCAGGTCTTGCCACTACTATAAAATGTTGTGTAGTAGTAAATAACACCAAAAAAAATGAAGTCATTGATTTTGTTGGGGACTTGAGGTCATCCAGCAACGCATGATCCACAAATATTGCTGCCATGCAGCATGAGAACCTTGATATTGGGTGTTCAAACGACATATTTTAAATGACAATGTTATATATCCGTCCATCCGATTTTCTATACCGCCGATGCTCACAAGGGTTGCGGGTAAGCTGGCGCCCATGCCAGCTGATTTTGGGCAAGAGGCGGGGTACACCCTGGACCGGTTGCCAGCCAATTGCAGGGCAGAAAAGGTTATAATTGCCATCTGAATGCAGTATTTTGGCCCCCCCCAAAAAAGTCATATATTTAGCAACGGCTACGTTAACCATGAAAACATTATGCATTGCCACATAAATGAATTATTTGGTCACCAAAATTTGACATGCAATAAAAAAAATGCTACATTTAGAAATAAAGTTATAAATTGCCACTTAAATGCATTTTTGTGTGCACACAAACATCACACTTAGCGATGCAAATGCTAAGTTTCACCACAAAAACTGTATATATTGCAAAAAAAAAACAAAAAAAAAACATTTGGCCACGGAAAATGTCATATATAGCCATGAAAACGATATGCATTGCCACATAAATGCATTATTTAGACACAAAAATCTCAGTTATCATTGAACATGCAACATTTAGGCATTAAGATGTTATATGTTGCCCCACAAATGCAATATTTAGCCACAAAACTGTCATTTCTAGCAATAATTCTTCATTTAGCTATGAAAATACATTACCACTTAAATGCATCATCTGGCAACACAAATAGTGATAAAGCGATAAAAGGTTGCCCCCCCCCCCCCCGCACCCCCACCCCCCCAAAAAAACCTATAGAGAGAGAGAGAGAGAGAGAGAGAGAGAGCGAGAGAGATTGGGATGATATCGGGATGATATCTAAGCAATCACAATTCCGGCACATTATATTTTGGGTACGATAAAGTTAATTAACAGTGTTTTTTCTGCTAATTGCAGTAGTTCTGCTGTATGAAGAGGCTTTGCTGTACTTGTGACCTCCATGACCCTCAAGCGTAGTGAAACCATGAAGGCCCACTCATCCATCCATCCATCCCTCATTTCCCAATGTCAGTTTCTCATCTTCTTTCTCACCCCCCTCAATCTCCTCTTGAGACGTCAGTGTGAAAAATAGTATTTTTCCAACATATCTCCCGAGGTTGCTTTGGCAGGCGCTCACACGGCGGCCGTGTCTGCCTTTCATACAGCCCCCCTTGCACTCGCTGGAACAGATCGCCGGTGACGCCCGCCCGCCCACCCGGCCGTCCGCCCGCCCGGTGTCTTTTGAAGAGGTTGCCATCTCTCGCAGGTTGGCTGGACTCTCTTTTTTTGCATCCCATCCTCCGTCTCCTTCATTTTTTTTAACCTGTACCTTAAACATGGGCGATTTCTGCTCACGGCTAACAAATCAGGCTCATAAAAACCAATCTCAACAGCTTGTGGTTGAATTGCTTGCGGAATGAAGGCGTGTGTGTTCTCCAGCAAGTACGTGATGCGTTGATATGTTGCCATTCATGCGCTTTCAAATGGAGCCATGTGAGAACAAATTCCACCACCGGGGCCCTTCATACAATGCTCTGCAGAGGCGTGTGTGTGTGTGTGTGTGTGTGTGTGTGTGTGTGTGTGTGAGTGAGCAGTTTTTGGGAGATGTCACCTCCCAAACATTTGGCCATATGGTGGTGAGCACATATAATAGCGACCGAGGAGGAGGGCTGGCGAGAAATAACGTCAAA